>NC_057795.1:254336388-254549534 GCF_018294505.1 Triticum aestivum
TTTGTTGTTTATTTTCTCTTTTCTTTTATTTATTCTTTTAGTTCTTATTTGTTTTATTCTAGTTTCCAAAAATACAAAAGTGGCACCTAAAATAGTGTTACAATTCATGCCACTGCCACAAACCGTTTAGCACTGAAATAAAAATAGTTTTAAATTGTTTATTGTTTTAAAGCATTTGAATAATTGCTTTGCTGCTGTTTTATTCACCTCATATTATTTAAACATTTATAAAGGTGTGGTTTCTCCACCATAATTATCCATGCAATATTTGGTTCACTCCGAACATTTTAGTTTTAATATTTGAAAACGTCTATTGTTTGCTTGATTTTGAATTAGAATTTGAATCGGTTCCGAACTAACACGAGATTAGTGACAGTAATCGAAGTGACGTGGCATCATTAACAAAGAATTACTGTAGCTTAAATATCCGGGCGTCACAAAGGTACAATTTTCATAAGGTATTACTCACCTTCTTTTTCCTCGAGCTGCTTCTTGGCATGGTCGAGCTCGTTCTCGGACCGCTCGAGGTTTTCCTTCAAAGTTTTGACCTCCGCATTCAGTGCGGCAGAGGTCAGCAGCACAGCCTGCAATCCCATATTGACATATTTTCATGACTCCTACGTTTATCTTTCTAAAGATCCTCAGTCCGGCTTTTCTTTCCGAACACCGAACCGAGCATCAGGGGCTACTGTCTATGCGGTACCATTTTACATATATTGAAATTCTTACCTCAAAGCCTGTTAGAAGGCTGCTGCAGGCTTCGGTCAACCCGCTCTTGGCGAGCTAAACCTTCTGAATCACCGCACTCATAACAGTGCGGTGTTCCTCTTTGATGGAAGCGCCGTTGAGCGCCTCCAGCAAATTATCCGGCACCTCCGGTTGGACGGAGGCATCCGGCGTCGCGGTCTTGCCCTTCTTACGAAGGGGTCGCCCGCCGGACTCCGGAGCCACTATGGGTTCCGGGGCTGAGTCCGGTGCAAAGTCCGGGAGGTTGTCCTGCGACACCTCCGGGGCCCTCTCCTCCTGGTGGGTCCCTTCCTGGGATCCCACCTTGGGATCGTCCGCATCACGGGGGGTGGAGGCAGTCGGAAGAGAATCCATATCCGACGCCCCTAAGGACCCGCTCGACGAAGTGGGGAGATCATCCTTAGGCGGACTGCAGGGTTGTATGCGGCATTAGAAAGACATAATGTGGCGGAAAACGAAAACCTTGAAGTTATTCGGGAGTCCGGATACTTACGATCTTGCCAGAGGCTTGGCCCTTGGAGGCCAGTCCTCGTCGTCATCACTGGCGTTGGCAGAACAGTCCGAGGGAAGAGTTTTTCCCCTCTTGGACCCTTCGGCCTTCCTTGTTGGGGAGGCCTTCCTTTTCTTCCCTCCCCCCGCTGGGGGAGAGGCTTTCTTCTTCTCCTCCTCGCCTTGGTGGGAGGAGTCGGCCTCGGATTCATCATCCGATAGCACTTGAAAACGGGAACTCTTCCGAGTCCCCGTGGCCTTCTTCTTGGCCTTCTTCTCCGGCACCACGTGGGGTGCCGGAGCCAGTAGCCCCGTTAGGCGGGCGTCAGCTGGGTCCTCTGGCAATGGGGCCGGACAGATAGCCTGTGCGGCCTTCTTCAGCCAGTCCTGTCAAAGGAAAGGGAGTTTAGATCCCGCATAGAGTCAAACTATGAATAACAAGCGTCCCGCAAAGGACAATATCACTTACCTCGTCAGCTGGACGCTGCGAGCTGAATCCGCGATCTTCGGTAGCGGATGCGGGAGCCTCGGCGCCCTTGAATAGCACCTTCCAGACCTCTTCGTACGTAGTGTTGAAGAGCCCATTCAAAGTCTGGTGCTGCGCCCGATCGAACTCCCACATATTGAAGCCCCGTCGTTGGCATGGGAGAATCTGGTGGATGAGCATGACCTGGACTACGTTGACAAGCTTGAGCTTCTTGTCCACCAGCTTTTGGATGCAGGCTTGGAGTCCGGTTAGCTCCTCCGAATCGCCCCAAATCCGGCCGCTCTCTTTCCAGGAGGTGAGCCGTGTGGGGATGCCGGATCTGAATTCAGGGGCCGCTGCCCATTTGGGATCACGCGGCTCGGTGATGTAGAACCACCCCGATTGCCACCCCTTGATGGTTTCCACAAAGGTGCCCTCCAGCCACGTAACGTGGGACATCCTGCCCACCATGGCGCCTCCGCACTCCGCTTGGCTGCCCTTCACAACCTTCGGCTTGACACTGAAGGTCTTGAGCCACAAGCCGAAGTGGGGCTGGATGCAGAGGAAGGCCTCGCACACGACGATAAACGCCGAGATGTTGAGGATAAAATTCGGGGCCAGATCATGGAAATCTAGGCCGTAGTAGAACATGAGCCCCCGGACAAAGGGATGAAGTGGGAAGCCCAGTCCACGGAGGAAATGGGGAAGGAATACTGCCCTCTCATGGGGCCTAGGGGTGGGGCTGAGCTCTCCCTCGTCGGAGAGCAGATGCGCGATGTCGCTGGACAAGTATCCGGCACTGCGCAGCTTCTGGATATGCCCCTCCGTGACGGAGGAGGCCATCCACTTGCCTCCCGCTCCGGACATGTTTGGAGAAGGTTGAGGTGAGATGTGCGGGCTTGGGCGCTAGAGCTCGAGTTTGCAGAGATGGATAAGCCAAGGAGGAAGAAGGCGCAGGTAAAAAGGTTGGATCTTTATCCCCTTATATGGGCGGACAGAAACACGCGTCCCCACCGGCCTGGTAAAACTCGCTTATCCCCCAAGCGTCACGATTGATGGCGCGGTTGGGTTACCCACGTCCGTATTGATGGGAATCCCGGAATAAGGGGAACATGATCTCTGCTTCGACAAGATGTGCCAAGGAAACCGCCTCGCTAAACACGCTGAGATGGAACAATAAAAACAATTCAAGGGCTTGGTAGTGGTGCGACGTTACGCCACAAAATACGGTTGTATGTGGAAATTATTTTGCAGAGCCGGACACTATCCTGGTGTTCACAATCTTCTATAAATTATTTGGAGGAGGAACCCGCCTTGCAATGCCGAAGACAATATGCGCGCCGGACCCGTCGTCGTTGAAGCCTGGTTCAGGGGCTACTGAGGGAGTTCCCGACTAGGGGGTGTCCGGATAGCCGAACTATCATCATCGGCCGGACTCCAAGACTATGAAGATACAAGATTGAAGACTTCGTCCCGTGTCCGGATGGGACTTTCCTTGGCGTGGAAGGCAAGCTTGGCGATACGGATATGTAGATCTCCTACCTTTGTAACCGACTCTGTGTAACCCTAGCCCTCTCCGGTGTCTATATAAACCGAATGGCTTTAGTCCATAGGATGAACAACAATCATACCATAGGCTAGCTTCTAGGGTTTAGCCTCCTTGATCTCGTGGTAGATCTACTCTTGTAACCCACATCATCAATATTAATCAAGCAGGACATAGGGTTTTACCTCCATCAAGAGGGCCTGAACCTGGGTAAAAACATCGTGTCCCTCGTCTCCTGTTACCATCCTCCTAGACGCACAGTTCGGGACCCCCTACCCGAGATCCGCCGGTTTTGACACCGACAGCAGGGTTTATACTGGTTCAGGCCACCATTATGGTGTAATACCCTACTCCAGTGTGTGGCGTGGTGGATTGCCTCTTGGGCTGATGATGAACAATACAAGGAAGAACAGCCTCGCGGGGGTCTGTTCTTGTGGTGGTGTTGTCCCTTTGGAGGGGTTGATTCTAGATGTCTATCTTATCTTCAGCTTCCTCTCCAACCCTCTCTACCCTGTGGGTGGCTAGTCCTATTTATAGGTGAAGGCCCTGGGCCTCTTCCCAAATATTGAGCGGGGAGGGTGCCAACAATTGGCCAATTTGAAGGGGAACATCTAGTACACTTATCCTGACTAAAGTTGGTCCTCGCCTGTCAAAGGCTCTGGTGGTGACGCCGTCTTGGGCTCCACGGTGACCTCCATCCTGCCGTTGGACTGGTCTTGGTCTTGTTGTACCGAAATGGATGCCTTTGCTTGATGCTCTCGCCTGCGCTTGCTCCCCTTGCACCAAAGAGGAAAGAAGGACACTGCGCGGGCTGGCGCCCGGTTGGCGCCCGGCTGGCGCCCTTGGTGGTCATGGCTTGCGTCATGGGCACCTCGCGAGGTACCCCGCCTTGAAATCTCCGCCTCCTCGTGAGCCAGCCTGACGAGGCCGTGCCTGAGGAAGCTCCTTGTCGTCCACCCCGCGAGTCTTGGCCCCTCGCGAGGGTCTTGAGCTTGTGCTGATGAAGATGGGCCGTGCTGGGCCCCCCTTTGAGCCACGCTGCAGGCCGCAGGCAGGCAAGTCTGGGGACCCCCGTTCCCAGAACGCCAATAAAGTTGAAGTAAAGGGAGCATCGAGGAAGCCACGAGACAGGGGGCGCGCCCACCCCCCTGGGCGCGCCCTACCCTCTTGTGGGCCCCTCGAGGCTCCCCTGACCGACTTCTTTCGCCTATATAAGCCCACGTACCCTAATAACATCGAAACATAATATAAATCGGGAGTTCCGCCGCCGCAAGCCTCTGTAGCCACCAAAAACCTCTCGGGAGCCCGTTCTGGCACCCTGCCGGAGGGGGAACCCATCACCGGTGGCCATCTTCATCATCCTGGTGCTATCCATGATGAGGAGGGAGTAGTTCACCCTCAGGGCTGAGGGTATGTACCAGTAGCTATGTGTCTGATCTCTCTCTCTCTCTCCCGTGTTCTCTCTATGACACGATCTTGATGTATCGCGAGATTTTCTATTATAGTTGGATCTTATGATGTTTCTCCCCCTCTACTCTCTTGTAATTTATTGAGTTTTCCCTTTGAAGTTATCTTATCGGATTGAGTCTTTAATGATTTGAGAACACTTGATGTATGTCTTGTCGTGTTTATCTGTGGTGACAATGGGATATCACGTGCCACTTGATGTATGTTTTGGTGATCAACTTGCAGGTTCCGCCCATGAACCTATGCATAGGGGTTGGCACACGCTTTCGTCTTGACTCTCCGGTAGAAACTTTGGGGCACTCTTTGAAGTACTTTGTGTTGGTTGAATAGATGAATCTGATATTGTGTGATGCATATCGTATAATCATGCCCACGGATACTTGAGGTGACAATGGAGTATCTAGGTGACATTAGGGTTTTGGTTGATTTGTGTCTTAAGGTGTTATTCTAGTACGAACTCTTGAATAGATTGATCCGAAAGAATAACTTTGAGGTGGTTTCGTACCCTACCATAATCTCTTCGTTTGTTCTCCGCTATTAGTGGCTTTGGAGTGACTCTTTGTTGCATGTTGAGGGATTGTTATATGATCTATCTATGTTATTATTGTTTAGAGAACTTGCACTAGTGAAAGTATGAACCCTATGCCTTGTTTCCTATCATTGCAATACCGTTTACGCTCACTTTTATCATTAGTTACCTTGCGGTTTTTATATTTTCAGATTACAAAAACCTATATCTACCATCCATATTGCACTTGTATCACCATCTCTTCGCCGAACTAGTGCACCTATACAATTTGCCATTGTATTGGGTGTGTTGGGGACACAAGAGACTCTTTGTTATTTGGTTGCAGGGTTGTTTGAGAGAGACTATATTCATACTACGCCTCCTACGGATTGATAAACCTTAGGTCATCAACTTGAGGGAAATTTGCTACAGTCCTACAAACCTGTGCACTTGCAGGCCCAACAGTGCACCGTGATGGGCACACCGCCACTCCGTCGCTGACTCTGGTTGCTTCATCCTCCCATGCGCGTTGTGGTCCGGCAAACGCGCAAGCGGCTCTACTCATGGCACGGGAGCTCCTTCGCTACCGCCCACTCGACGACTTCTACGAGGAGTGGCTCGAGCGCATCGCCGAGCTCGTCAGCGCCGCCGGAGACTCCACCGCACCAGCCCGCTCACTGCCTAAGCAGCCGCCTGCTACGGGCGACGTGGCTCACGGGGCACCTCCACCACCTCCAGCCCAGGGCATCATCATCGAGGCAAGGCGTGTGGCACCGCGGCATGACCCACCATGCCAGGCGCCTGCGCATGAAGAGGTGAGCTGCCAAGTGGTGCAGCGGCCCCAAGAAGATGCACATGTGCTTCCTACACCCCCACGTCAAGACCTTGTGCCGCCTGTGATGATGGTGGCGCGCGAGCAGCAAGATCAAGCTTCACCTCCTCGACGGGCTCCCGTGACCATAGTAGGGTGCCGCGCGTTCACCCCGGAGCTTGCAACGTCATCTGGCCGGGCAAGTTCAAGCCTGACCTGCCCCACGCTATGACGGAACCACCGACCCCAACGAGTTCCTATAACTCCATGAGCTGAGCAACGAGGCGGCCAGTGGCGACAACAAGATCATGGCGAACTGGTTCCCCATGGCCCTTAAGGATGTCACGCGCTCCTGGCTCCTGAATCCCCTGTGGGATCTGTCTCCTCCTCGGACGAGATGCACGACCGCTTCATCACCAACTTATAGGGCACTCACGACTGCCCGCCGGTCGCAGGCGAACTACGACGCATCAAGCAGCAGCCAGGGGAGACCCTATAGAAGTACATCCAGCATTTCAACAACGTTCGCCTCAAGATCTCCAAGGTGTCGGACAAGGCCATCATCTCAACGTTCATTGATGGTGTCCGTGACGTCAAGATGAAGGAGGAGCTCGCCATCCACGAGGACCTCTGCACAGCCTTGGAGATGTTCAACATGGCGAACAAGTGCGCGAGGGCTGAGGAGGGATGCCTCTCACTCCTCGAGCTCCCTGATGCTGACCCAGAAGACAAGGAAGCCAAGGCAAAGAACGTGAAGCGCAAGGGGCCAGCTGTGCTTGTAGCCGAGCCAGAGATGAAGCGTGGCTGCGACCACCCCGAGTCATCCAAGAGCAACCGACCATTCTGCGTCTTCCACAATGTTCACAGCCACAACACCAGTGACTGCCAGGGAGCTCAGGGCCCTCCGCGACGGGCGCCTCGATCGACGCCCCGAGTGCAACAATAGAGGCTACAGTCACGGAGGCGACTGAGGTGGAGGACGCTGGGATGGCCGCGACCATCGCCAGGAGTGGCGGGACCGGCCTCGGGGGGACCACTGGCAGGACCAGCCTTGCGAGGGTGCCTGGAGGGACCAGCCTCGCGAGGATCGGCCTCAGGGCAACACCGGTCTTCCTCCACTTCCTCCACCACCGAGAAGGAACTAAGATCATCACCAGGACGATGGGGCTGGGGGCTTTCAGGAGCCTCGAGCCATCGCCTGCATCCTAGGCGGATCTTAGGCCCCAGCCTCTCACCACATCTTCAAGCAGTTCGCACGCGAGGTGAACGCAGCGCTCTCTAAGCCCGAGGAAACTCGCCCGCTCAGTTGGTCCAAATATGCCACCACCTTCAACTCCTCCGATCAGCTCAAGTGCGCGGCCACTGCTGGCGCGCTCCCAATGCTCTGCTCGCTTGTCATCAGCAACGTGGTCGTCACAAAGACCCTCATTGATGGTGGAGCAGGGCTCAATGTTCTCTCTGTCCATACATTCAACCGACTCCAAGTGCCATATCACTAGCTTCAGCCTGCCAAGCCGTTCTCAGGAGTGACCGACGGTTCCACGCATCCGATAGGGCAGATCCGCCTCCCTGTCACCTTCGGCGAATGCGACAACTACACACCGAGCTCATCGACTTTGACGTCACCGACATTCGCCTAACATACAACGCCATCCTTGGGTACCCAGCACTGGCCAAGTTCATGGTAGCGAAGCACCATGGCTACAATGTCCTCAAGATGCCAGGGAGCAGCGGCATCATCACGGTCACCTGCAAGGAAAAGGATGCGGTGTGCTGCCTCGAGTGCGCCCACCAGGTTGCAGCAGTCGAGAACCCTGAAGATAAGGGCAGTGTCCTCCCTCCTGAGGTCGCCCCCAAGATGAAGAAGCTGCAGCTGGATCAGGGGTCTCACGTGAAGGCATCACCCGACAGCGCCGCGCTGAGCCTCTCGTCCCTGGATGGGGCGCCTTCACCTATCGCATAGGAAGGCGCGCCCGGCGCCCTTCTCAGGCTGGGCTCGGGGGCTCTCCTCTGGAGGGCCTCAGACCTAGCCCACGTCGCGACGGAGGCGCTCAGGCACCATGTGGAGGCATGCTTCAGCGCACGCTTCCCTGGAGAAGGCGCAGGGCATGAGGCGCCAGGCGTTCAGGAGTTCATCAGCAAGGCATCTAAGGAGATTCAAGAGGCAAGGGTTCTATAGGGCGATCACCGCACACCGCAGGGCGCGGCTCATTGCCCTGGAGAGGGTAAGGAGTTTCGCGTCTGCATTGACATCCCAGGGCTCAACAGGGCCGCATCTCGGCAGCTCTTCTGGTCGTCCCATGTCGGCCGATGCGAGGGCCCACCTCACAGCTACCTTCGCATGCCCTTCGGCCTGCCGAGCGCGGCTGTGGCGTTCCAGCACTGCATGCGGGACGTCCTGGCAGTTCGAGAGGCTAGGCACCAGGCGATCCTGGCAGAGATGGAGATGCATCTTCAGGAGCCCCCCAGGCCCCCGGAGCCTCCCGAGGCTAAGGGCCAAGGCGGCTCGTGAGGGACGACTTCAGCAGCGCGCATCTTCTACTACCCCAACATCTCTTTAGCAACGGTGCCAGGTGACATCTTTTTAGTTTGTTTAGTTTGGGGGCGCCCCTCGGGCTGCATCCCAAGTCACGTGGGTCTGTCCCTGCGGCATGTATCCTTTTGCTCTCATCAGAATTGCCTAACCATCTCTCGTGAGCTTATCTATGACTATCGCCTGCTTTCTTCGAATCTTAACCGCCTCGCGGTCTCCCTATGTTTGCCGGCTTGTCCTTTTCCCAACCCACAGTGGGGGCTGCTCACGTTGGCATGACGCTTGTGCTTGGGTCCGTCCCTGCAACGTTGACAAACCTGAGGACCGAGCTCTGGCTCGCGGCCCGCCTCGCGCATGCCACCTCACCAGGTCATCGGTGCCTTCGTCTTCCTGCGAAGGGTCCAGGTGCAGGCAGTCTGCACCATAGGGAATCGCAATCTCTCCTACCAGCTAACACATAGGTTCACCTGAGGCCAATCTACGGGCAGGCCCCCGCGGTCACCGCCTTACCCTGCGAGTCACTTGCACGTTAAAGGGGGGGGGCTCTAGAGCATCACGCCTTAGGAGCTCCTACTGGCTCTCCAGCCCTCACCCCCTGGCCTTGACCACGACATCACAACCTGGCATACCAGCGGCGGCTGAGCCCGCTCGAGGACCAGGACCTGAGGATGTAGAGCACCTAGGCAAGCGAGGAAAGGGGGAGATCGTCGCAGTCCCGACCTAGTGACATTACCACGGATGCATGAACGGGCACCACCCGGGGAAATCACAACGAGTCTACTAAGAGATAAGTTGCACGCGCCATGATATAAGCCTTGCAACCCGCTCACCCCAGTCTCGCACTCCCACTCCGGTAGTTTTACTCCCCTTTCTGTTTCTTGGGTAGCTGCTTGCATGCCAAGGGGGACCTCGTGAGCATCGCGCCTCATGAGCTCTCACCAGACCTCAACATACTAGCGACGGCTGAAGCCTGCCTGGGGATTGGGTCCCGCCGGCATAGAGCGCTACACTACCTAAGGGGAAGAAAGGGGGAATCATGCCAGATTGGGACACGCGATTTCATCATAAAACCAAAAGAGCCATGCTGGAATTAAAAACATTTCAATCCTTATATGCCCCATGGGGCTAGTTCTAGTTCCGTGCAGGGAAGCAAAAGGAGAAAGGATGCGACTAGGCCAACGCGCATCACCGACGATGCCGAGCGGCAGCCACTGCCGCGCTCCGACCACGGCGGGAGCTTGGCGGCACGTAGCTGTCGTCGCTGGACTTCGGAGATTCACTAGGCTCAAGAGAATTGCTGGATTCCCAAGAGTCGTCGCTGCTGTCGGAGGAGGTGCTTACGGGGACAGAAGCAGATCTGGCACCCTCAGCCGCGTCCCGCGGGCTGCTTCCTCCGGGGCAGCACTCTAGCCGCCGGGCCTCCTCGTCGAAGAACTTGAAGAACAGGGTGGAGGCGCCGTCGTATTCGAAGTGGATCGCGAGGGCCCCCACTGCTCGGCAGGCTCGGTGATGAGGACATCAATACAATTGTTACACCCACAGCCCCTGCTGCTATACATACTGGACCAATTACTAGAGCTCGTGCACGCCAACTAAATTACCAGGTACTTTCGTTTCTTGGTAATGATTCTAATGTTCATGAGAATATGATGCTGCCTAAATTGGATACATTTGTTTTGCTTACAAATGAAGGGCCTAGCTTGGAGAAGGATGAACATTGGAGCAAGAACAAGCATGGAGATGATGGCATGCGCAAGGGGAACAAGAACGGAGTTACAAGTGATGATTTCAGGACTTTGAAGCCACCATAATGGGTGCATGAAGCCTTGGACGAAATATACAAGATGCCACTTCATAAATTTCGTCCCGAGGCTATTTTAGGTGCTGCGTCACCTTATTATTGGGCCAGGCCCATGTAATTTCGAAATACATAAGTATAGGCTATTTTTAGAGTCCGCATGTGTGGGAAAACAAGAGATAGGGTTGATTTCGGACCCCTCCACCAAGGGCCACGAAATTCCCCCCTCTTCCTCCATATATACAGCCCTTAGGGCATCGTTTAGACTTTGGGTTTTGTTTAGATTAAAAGTTCGCCATAGCTGCAACTTCGCGTACTTCGTTTGTGTTCAACGACCAGACAAAGGCGTCACAGAACCCCACCTTGATCAATAAAGCTTTCATATTATATTCGCAATATCCAGATTGCAATCTCAGTTTCTTGCTTGTTCTTCGTTTGCTCGCAGGAAACAGACCCTCGTGGTCAGGTTGATCATGCTCCGGCGTGGTCAATAACCTCTCGGAGTTGGTTTAGCGATTGCTAAGGCGCGACGTCCTCGCACGTTTGTAGTCGGATCGTCAAAGTCGACTGCCACCAAAGCGATATCCATCATCTCATCAAAAGACGGGACACCTTTGCCTCTATCAAGTGGTATCAGATTTCGAGGTTGCTCGGTGAGATTTTACAGTTTTTCGTAGTTTAGATCGAGTCTGTTCTTCATACCTATAGTCCACGAAAAAGCCACAAAAAAAATTAGGGTTAGTTCATCATATCCGAACCAATCTGAGCCTTTGCATAATCTTTTTAGGGTTTTGCTTTGTTGAATTTGCGGTTGCATCGTCGTGTCTAGTTGCTGGTCTTAGAGTCTAGTCTTTTAGAGTTTCGAGTTCTGGTCATAAGTTGTCACGCCGCCGCCGCACCATCATCATCACCCCTGCCATCTACCACCACCGCTTATCCGCCACCGCTCCGAATCCGTATCCATATACCACCACCAATCCATGTCCATATACCACCACCGATCCATATCCATATACTACCACCGCTACCACCACCGCTGCCATATACCACCACCATATATCCACCACCAATCCGAGTTCCTTGCATATTAGGTTTGTTTTCGGGATCCATCTAATTTCCGATTCGTGTTTCCTTGTCTGAGTAGGTTTCGGATTCCAGCAATCTTTTGCCGTCCGTAGAAGAGGTTGGTTTCCAAAAAAAAAAGAGTCCGGAAACCACCCTCCATTTAGGCCCAAAATTTTCGGAAAACGCACTTGACAAATTTTTTTCTGGCTATCCTATTTTTAGGTGTTTCTAAGCGTATTGAGACAGTCGCCGTTATAGAAAGTTTTTTTGACCCATTTCCAGTTTTTGGGTCCGGGCAGCCAATTTTTTTTTTGGTCACAAAAATTTCGTGCCCATCCTATCAGTTTGACCTGGGAAGAGTTTTGAGACACTCGCCATTATAGTGATTTTTCGCAAAAAAAAAGAGAGCAGCACAAAAAAAAAGCAGCGCAAAAAAAAGAGCGAAAAAAAAATTCGAGAGTGTGCTTTTCCCTTGTTTACGTGCAGCGCCGTGATTTTGTTAGTGTTCTAGGCTCGCGTCTCTAGCACGGTCTAGCCTAGGACCAGCACAGTACCGTCGTTGAGCGTTTATTCAACTTTGCATGTCTGAATTGATTATTGCTGACCCTTTTTGCTACCATATTATAAGCCTTCCCAGCTCCACATACATCTACGTCGTGCGTTTGACTTCCCCTGGTAATCGCTCTATCCAAGCTTTGAGAAGTTTTAACCAGAACGGTTGCCGATCACCACCTGCTGCTGGGTAAGAACTGGTAAGAATTTGAGGTTTGCTTGACGGGTTTGTGATACACCACCACAACTTCTTAGTAGTCTGTAGGATCATATTCTTGTGTGTTTCTGTTGCTGCTAACCATGCCAGGATCACAAGCCGACGAGATTGACTGGGAGAACTTATCGAACAAGGAGCTTCATGATAAGTTTCAGCAAATGATGACTGAACAGGTGCAAGATGTGCTGAACAATTTTGAAGAGGCCATGGAGAAGATTACTGGCCTTGAGAAGACGTTCAAAACAAAGCTCGATAACAGATTTAATGAACTGCTTGCGCGTCTTCCACCACCGGCTGCACCTGTCGCACCTCTGCAACAACAACAACTACGCCCCCTTCCGAATCAGTATGGACGAGCACAGGGTGTTCCTATTGAGCCAAGACAAAATTCTGGTGCCGCTGCTACTGCTGTTGGTGCTTCTTTGGCTCCTGCTACTGTTGCTGCTGGTACCCAGGAGGATGATGATTATGTGGGAGATTATGAGGATGAGGTTGATCAAAATCCGAACTACGTGCAGCCACCAGCACCACCACCACCAGGTCGACCTCAGGTATATATTCGTAATGGTAGGCCTGCACCACCACCTCAGGTACGAGATGATGTCCATATTCCTAAACTGAAATTGAATATTCCACCATTTGAGGGTAGATATGTTCCTGATATATATCTTACTTGGGAGTTAGAAACTGAACAATGTTTTACATGTTTACAATATCCCGAGGAGAGACGGGTTGCTGCTGCTGTTTGTGCTTTCACTAGTTTTGCATGTGTCTGGTGGTCTGAACATTGTAGATTATATCCTATTCCAACTACTTGGGCTGCTTTGAAAACCGCTATGCGTACGCGTTGGGTTCCACCATATTATCAACGTGAATTGCTTCAAAAATTGCAGCGTTTAAGACAAGGAAAAAATTCTGTAGAAGAATATTATCAGGAATTACAAACTGGCATGATTCGATGTGGTATTATTGAGGAGAATGAAGCTATGCTTGCACGTTTTCTGGGTGGATTAAATAGAGAGATTCAGACCATTCTAGACTATAAGGAGTATACTAATATCACTCGTTTATTCCATGTTGCTTGTAAAGCTGAACGTGAAGTGCAGGATCGACAAGCATTGGCGCGAACTAACTTTTCTGCAGGCCGACCTTCCTCATGGACGCCGCGTGCATCTTCTACTTCAACTGCACCAGCACCTCAATCAGGTGCCTCCTACAGCCGTGATACAAGAAAACAGGAACAACCACCATTATCTGCCAAGAGCGCACCTGCCGGGCCTGCACAGAGTTCTTCTTCTTCCAGGGCATCAACAGGGCACACAAGTGATATTATTTGTCATCGTTGTAAGGGAGGAGGTCATTATGCGAGAGAATGCAAATCTCCGCGTGTGATGATTGCTACCGCGGATGGTGGATATGAGTCCACTAGTGACTATGATGAGGAGACATTGGCTCTTATTACACGTGAAGAACATGGTGGAGATGATTCTGATCATGAGACGCAATACATGGCTCCTGAAGACGCTGACAGGTATGAATGTTTAGTTACTCAACGTGTTTTGAGTGTGCAGGTCACACAAGCTGAGCAAAATCAGAGGCACAATTTGTTCCATACCAAGGGAGTTGTGAAGGAACGTTCTGTGCACGTCATAATAGACGGAGGGAGCTGCAACAACTTGGCTAGCATGGAGATGGTGGAGAAGCTTTCTCTCACCACAAGACCACATCCACATCCTTACTACATCCAATGGTTCAACAATAGCGGCAAGGTTAAGGTAACACGTACTGTTCGTGTGCATTTTAGTATCTCTACATATGCTGATTATGTTGATTGTGATGTGGTACCTATGCAAGCATGTTCCTTATTACTTGGTAGGCCATGGCAATTTGATAAAAATTCTGTACACCATGGTAGAAACAATCACTATACTCTTGTTCATAAGGATACAAATATTACTTTGCTTCCTATGACTCCTGATTCCATTTTGAAAGATGATATTAATAGAGTTAATAAAGCAAAACAGGAGAAGAATAAGAGTGAAAATCAGATTGTGGCAAAAGAATTTGAGCAACAAATGAAGCCTAATAATAAACCATCTAGTGTTGCTTCTGAAATTAAATTGAAAAGTGCATGTTTATTTGCCACCAAATCTGATATTGATGAGCTAGATTTCAGCAAATCTGTTTGCTATGCTTTTGTGTGCAAAGAGGCATTATTTTCATTCGAGGACGTGCCTTCCTCTTTGCTCCTGCTGTCACTAACATTTTGCAGGAGTTCGCTGACGTTTTTCCACAAGACGTGCCACCGGGATTACCGCCTATTCGAGGGATTGAGCATCAGATTGACTTAATTCCCGGTGCTTCACTGCCAAACCGTGCACCATACCGTACCAATCCGGAGGAGACGAAGGAGATTATGCGTCAAGTACAAGAGCTTCTCAACAAAGGTTATATACGTGAATCCCTTAGTCCTTGTGTTGTTCCTATTATTCTAGTGCCGAAAAAGGATGGTACATCACGTATGTGTGTTGATTGAGAGGCATTAATAATATTACTATTCGTTATCGTCATCCTATTCCTAGGCTAGATGATATGCTTGATGAATTGAGTGGCTCTACAATATTCTCCAAAGTTGATTTGCGTAGTGGCTACCATCAAATTCGTATGAAATTGGGAGATGAATGGAAAACAGCATTTAAAACTAAGTTTGGATTATATGAGTGGTTAGTCATGCCTTTTGGGTTAGCTAATGCACCTAGTACTTTCATGAGATTAATGAACGAAGTTTTACGTGCTTTCATTGGACGATTTGTGGTAGTTTACTTTGATGACATATTGATTTATAGCAGATCTTTGGAAGAACATTTGGAACATTTACGTGTTGTTTTTATTGCTCTACGTGATGCACGTTTGTTTGGTAACCTTGGGAAGTGCACCTTTTGCACCGACCGATTATCTTTTCTTGGCTATGTTGTTACTCCACAGGGAATTGAAGTTGATAAAGCCAAGATTGAAGCTATTGAGAGTTGGCCGCAGCCCAAAACGGTCACACAAGTGAGGAGTTTTCTTGGCCTCGCTGGATTCTATAGGCGTTTTGTGAGAGATTTCAGCACCATTGCTGCACCTCTCAATGAGCTTACAAAGAAAGATGTGCCTTTTCTTTGGGGTACCGCACAGGAAGAAGCCTTCACGGTATTGAAAGATAAGTTGACACATGCTCCTTTACTCCAACTTCCTGATTTTAATAAGACTTTTGATCTTGAATGTGATGCTAGTGGAATTGGATTAGGAGGTGTGTTATTACAAGATGGCAAACCTGTTGCATACTTTTCTGAAAAAATGAGTGGGCCTAGTCTGAATTATTCTACTTATGATAAAGAATTATATGCTCTTGTTCGGACTTTAGAAACATGGCAACATTATTTATGGCCCAAAGAATTTGTTATACATTCTGATCATGAATCTTTGAAACATATTAAAAGTCAAGCTAAACTGAATCATAGACATGCTAAATGGGTTGAATTCATTGAGACTTTCCCTTATGTCATTAAACACAAGAAGGGAAAAGAAAATGTTATTGCTGATGCATTGTCTTGTCGCTATACTATGCTTTCACAACTTGACTTCAAAATATTTGGTTTGGAGACCATCAAAGATCAATATGTGCATGATGCTGATTTTAAAGATGTAATGCAGAATTGTAAAGAAGGAAGAATGTGGAACAAGTTTGTTGTTAACGATGGATTTGTGTTTCGTGCTAACAAGCTATGCATTCCAGCTAGCTCCGTTCGTCTTTTGTTGTTGCAGGAGGGGCATGGAGGAGGATTAATGGGACACTTTGGCGTGAAGAAGACGGAGGACGTACTTGCTACACATTTCTTTTGGCCAAAGATGAGACGGGATGTTGAGCGTTTTATTGCTTGCTGCACTACATGTCAAAAAGCTAAGTCACGACTCAATCCTCATGGTTTATATATGCCTTTGCCTGTACCTAGTGTTCCTTGGGAGGATATATCTATGGACTTTGTTTTAGGTTTACCTCGAACAAAGAAGGGGAGGGATAGCATATTTGTTGTCGTGGATAGATTCTCGAAAATGGCACACTTTATACCATGTCATAAAAGCGATGATGCTGTTAATGTTGCTGATTTGTTCTTTCGTGAAATTATTCGCTTGCATGGTGTGCCAAATACTATTGTTTCAGATCGTGATACTAAATTTCTTAGCCACTTTTGGAGATGTTTATGGGCTAAGTTGGGGACTAAACTGCTTTTTAGTACTACTTGTCACCCCCAAACTGATGGACAAACTGAAGTAGTCAATAGAATGTTGTCTACTATGCTTCGGGCTGTTTTGAAGAATAATAAGAAAATGTGGGAGGAATGCTTGCCTCATATTGAATTTGCTTATAATCGTTCATTGCATTCTACTACTAAGATGTGCCCTTTTGAAGTTGTGTATGGTTTCCTACCTCGTGCACCTATTGATTTGTTGCCTCTTCCATCTTCGGAGAAGGTTAATTTTGATGCTAAACAACGTGCTGAATTGATTTTAAAAATGCATGAGTTAACCAAGGAAAACATTGAGTGTATGAATGCTAAATATAAACTTGCTGGAGATAAGGGTAGAAAACATGTTGTGTTTGCACCTGGAGATCTTGTTTGGTTACATGTGCGTAAGGATAGATTTCCTGATTTGCGCAAATCAAAGTTAATGCCACGTGCTGATGGTCCCTTTAAGGTGTTAGAGAAAATAAATGATAATGCATATAAACTTGAGCTGCCTGCAGATTTTGGGGTTAGTCCCACTTTTAACATTGCAGATTTGAAGCCTTATTTGGGTGAGGAAGATGAACTTCCGTCGAGGACGACTTCATTTAAAGAAGGGGAGGATGATGAGGACATCAATACAATTGTTACACCCACAGCCCCTGCTGCTATACATACTAGACCAATTACTAGAGCTCGTGCACGCCAACTAAATTACCAGGTACTTTCGTTTCTTGGTAATGATTCTAATGTTCATGAGAATATGATGCTGCCTAAATTGGATACATTTGTTTTGCTTACAAATGAAGGGCCTAGCTTGGAGAAGGATGAACATTGGAGCAAGAACAAGCATGGAGATGATGGCATGCGCAAGGGGAACAAGAACGGAGTTACAAGTGATGATTTCAGGACTTTGAAGCCACCATAATGGGTGCATGAAGCCTTGGACGAAATATACAAGATGCCACTTCATAAATTTCGTCCCGAGGCTATTTTAGGTGCTGCGTCACCTTATTATTGGGCCAGGCCCATGTAATTTCGAAATACTTAAGTATAGGCTATTTTTAGAGTCCGCATGTGTGGGGAAACAAGAGATAGGGTTGATTTCGGACCCCTCCACCAAGGGCCACGAAATTCCCCCCTCTTCCTCCATATATACAGCCCTTAGGGCATCGTTTAGACTTTGGGTTTTGTTTAGATTAAAAGTTCGCCATAGCTGCAACTTCGCATACTTCGTTTGTGTTCAACGACCAGACAAAGGCGTCACAGAACTCCACCTTGATCAATAAAGCTTTCATCTTATATTCGCAATATCCAGATTGCAATCTTAGTTTCTTGCTTGTTCTTCGTTTGCTCGCAGGAAACAGACCCTCGTGGTCAGGTTGATCGTGCTCCGGCGTGGTCAATAACCTCTCGGAGTTGGTTTAGCGATTGCTAAGGCGTGACGTCCTCGCACGTTCGTAGTCGGATCGTCAAAGTCGACTGCCACCAAAGCGATATCCATCATCTCATCGAAAGACAGGACACCTTTGCCTCTATCACTTGGGTGACCTCGCCCCATCCACGGGTCATGAAGACATCCCCGGGGGCACCACCTCGACCTCAGCTCCGGTGGCTAGGCTGCAGCACCCGGCGTGCTGCAGCCACAGCTCAAGTGGCCCCCTCGGTGGCAGCTCGTCAGTGAAGAACCTCGGGAGCCGGATCCACGAGTCGGGCGGCATCGCTGCCCACACCATGATCTCGCGCGAGCCACCCTCGGCGTGGGTCCGCGGCTCGGCAGGTAGGACAGCGGCGGCTCATCCTTCGCTGCCTGGTATGGCTCGACGACATACGTCATCATCCTGTGCGCGGGCGTACAGAGGAAAGTGAGAAGCCGGGCTGAGGCCTTGATTGCCAAGGCCTGGTCACCTCCTGCCTCAAGCCGGTGTTGTGAGAAAGGCGGAACCGCTTCTTCGGCGGGAGAGGATCAGGCCCCTCCCGAGGGGCCTGCCCTTTGTTAGAAGCAAGATGCAGCGGGAGAAGGGGGGAGAAAACCTCCTTATTGGCGCCATGGATGCAGAAGGAAGATGGAGAAGGGGGAGAAACAAGCAGCGGGAAGACGGAGGAAGAAATGAGCGAGGGGGGCTATGCCCCTCCCCCTCATTTGTAGCCGGAGGGAGGCCAACTGCCGGCCTCCACGACCTCGCGTAATGATGATCTTCTACATGCAGCATCAACCTGTCAAGTCAAAAGGTTGCCGAGGCAGTGTGGGGAAGTGGAGACGCCCACGTCCCATCAATCGCCACACGTCATTCAAGGCCGCT
Organism: Triticum aestivum; assembly: GCF_018294505.1. Taxonomy (NCBI): domain Eukaryota; kingdom Viridiplantae; phylum Streptophyta; class Magnoliopsida; order Poales; family Poaceae; genus Triticum; species Triticum aestivum. The sequence continues at coordinate 254,355,159 of NC_057795.1, forward strand.
GGCCGTTACGGCCCGCGGCGCTCCGCACTTGCCCTTTGGCTTCGCCTGGAAGCCAAGTCCGAGTGCGCCTTGGGCCCGGGGGGCTACTATCGGTGTTCTGGATACGGGGGTACCCAGACTTGCCTGCCTGCGGACCATTGTGCGGCTCCATCGACGGCCTGGTATAACCCAGCTTCAGCATCGACAACTCAAGAACCTCGCGAGGGGCCAAGCCTCGTGAGGCGGGCGACGCCAAGACGTCCAAGGGGATCGGCCTCCTCAGGCTGGCTCCCAAGGAGCAGAGAGTTCTATGCAAGGTGCACCTCACGAGGCTCAGCTGACGTGAGCCATGACGACCAAGGCCAGGCGGGCGCTAGCGGGCGCAGAGCGCCAGTTTCCACTTTGGTGCAAAGGAGGCAAGCGGCAGACACAGAGTCCCGAGGAATCATCAAAAGGTTTCCATTCTCATGCAACAAGACCAAGACCGCCAGGACGGCAGGACGGAGGTCATTGCCGAGCCCACCGCAGCGTCACGACCAGAGACTTTTCGCAGGCGAAGACCACTTTAGTCAGGATAGGATGTACTACTTGTCCCCCTTCAAATCTGGCCATTGTGGGATCCCTTCCGCCAACATTTGGGAAGAGGACCAAGGTCACTATAAATAGAACTTAGCCACCACCATAGAGGGGTGAAAAAAAAGGGATCAAATCCATTCTCATTCGATCAACTCACCAGCTCTATCGAGCTCAAGAACACCTCACCTCCTGAGGCCAGTTCATCCACTGTATTAGTACATCCTCAGCCCTTCGAGGTAATCCACCAAAATGGTAGAGTAGGGTATTACACCGCAAGGTGGCCTGAACCAGGATAAACTATTGTGTCTCTCTATCCCTTTGAGCTTGACGCGCTAGGCCTAGAGGATCGCGAGTAGGAAGGCTAGGTAGGTTGAGATCTCCGCACGCACCCCAAAGTTCAAACCTATCAAGGGTTTGTGGAACCCGAAATCCGACAACTAGGATCATGAGCAATAATTTTGATTTATACATATAGTAATATTCCTCTCCAATTATTACAGGTGAGCATATCCTTATATAGGATTGCTTTCAGAATTCAAACTATCTAAATCATCTTTTATGGTAATAAACTTCAGTAAAATTCTTGGGAACATGGTAGTAACATGATTGATTGGAATAATAGGATTGGTTGGAATAAGCTGTGCTATAAATGGTCCTTTGGAAACATGAAATGTCAATATCTTTCTTCAATTATTGCTCAAAAGCACATGCCCATGATATTTCCTCCAAAAGCTTCCTCTTGCAAGTCCTCAATCACTATATCATCTGAATATTATGCGAAAAGGTTAGGATGAAAAAAGAGTATAAATATAGTTATAAGAGAAAAGCAACCACCTTCGGTAGGCAAGCATTGTGTCATTCGTAATACAAAACGAGCATACAACTCGACATTAGAAGTTGGAAATATTAATCTTCCGAAGTCCTGCATAGTGCCTTAGCACAATATATGAGAGTATAATAATGCACATGCTATGCTGCAGAACATTAAAAAAAGGTACTCCCTCCGGTCCAAAATTTTAGTGTGAACTAAAACCGCGCCACTTATTTTGGATCGGAGAGAGTAGATAACAATAAAATAGGAAACTACAATAACAATCTCTTGACAGAAAGCATTGGGGTACGTCGATATAATTAATAATTTGATCTCCGAAGATTGAGAAATAAACAATGCAATTGCACATTGGTCAAACCATCATTTGTTCCAACATAAACAATAAAAATACCAGGTCCCTGTTCCACGACAGGACCTCGATCTAACAAGCCATACTAAAAGCATTAACAAGTAAGCACGATGTGTTTATCTCTTCAACAGTGCAAAAATATGTATTGCCATCGAGCTACACCTACAATAGAAATGTAAATGGGGATAAAACAGAAGCAGACCCCATTTGAGAATTCTTGGATGCCCTCGTAAGAGTCATATGTAAGTAGCTTGACTGCAGTTTAACCAAAAGAAAAAAAAGGAAAGCAAGATTCTTCAGTGACTTGTAGAACCTTCTGTTGTTGAAAGGATTGGTATAGTCGACTAGAGGGGGTGAATAGGCGACTAACAATTTTTAACTTCTTTTAGCAAAAAGGCTTAACAACAAAATAGGTTGTCTAATATGCAACTAGGTGGATAACATATATGACAGGCTCAACAACAACAAATGCAAGCACAATATATGAGTACATCACTACTACGGTTACACCCACAACCCCTGCCACTACACATATTGGCCAATTACTAGAGCTCACGCACGCCAATTAAATTACCAGGTACTTTTGTTTCTTTGTAATGATTCTAATGTTCATGAGAATATGATGCTACCTAAATTGGATACATTTGTTTTGCTTTAAAATGAAGGAGCCAACATGGACAAGCACTACCAAAAAAGACACATCTGTGATATTATGGGCCGAATGAAATTCGTTTCTGTCATGCTTATGACACTTCTATGACAAGAATTGTGACAAAAACACGTATCATCATAGATGTGGTGTGCTCCTACTCTATGACAAAACATCATGACAGTAAATGGGCTTTTTGTCCAGGGCGGGCCGGAGACGCACCCGCATGACAATCATTGGGCCGTCCATGACGGAAAAAATCATGGTAGACGCGAGGGCGAGGAAAATATCGGGGAGTTCCCGATTACGGTGGGTGGTTGGGGCCGCGCGATGCACTATGGTTTGCACGTTTCTCTCTCGTACGCGTGTGTGTGTGCAAGATGTTGGATCTAACTGAACCCGAGCGTTCGCACTAGCTACATTACCGAACCCGAGTGATTGATCGATCCTTTGGCTGTTAACTGAACCTGAGTGATTCATTCGCTGCTGACTGAACTCGAGAGATTCCTTCGCTACTGTTGCTAACTGAACCCGAGCGATCGATCTGCTTACTGAAGCTGATCGAGCCCCCGTGCGAGATGTAGCCAACCAGTGTGTTGGGTTTCCTTTTGATGAATAGTGACCACTGCTACTGTGCACGCGGTACGTAGAACGAGTCGAGATGTGGTGAGTTGAGCCGGTTGGTTGGCTGAGATGAGCTCTACAGAGAAGTAGTGGGAGCGGGGTTTGTCAAAACCATAGCTCCTGCCAAGGAAAAGAAAAGCCAGAAACCCAGCAAGACATCTAGCAAGGCTTCCAGGAAGCGCACCTCCTCGGAGTGTTGCGCACCCGTTGCGCACCCAGGTCGAAAGTTACTTCACCTGCCATAAAGAAGTTGCCAGCGAGGGAGGACGACACCGGCCGTGCTTTTACCGTTGGTGCCTCTCTTGGCAACAAATAGGAAAGCACGCTCATTGCCTTCCTACGTGCGAATGTAGATGTGTTTGCATGGAAATCATCCGACATCCCCGGTGTTCCTAGGGAGGTAATTGAGCACCACCTTGCTATATGCCCTCATGCTCAGCCCGTAGGGCAGAAGGTCAGGAAGCAAGCTTTAGAACGCCAACAGTTCATAGCAGAAGAAATTAAGAAACTTGAGGCAGTAGGCTTGGTTAGAGGAGTGCTACATCCAACTTGGTTGGCAAATCGAGTTTTCGTGTGCAGGGCAAACGTGAAGTGGATGCTTTGCATTGACTACACTGATCTCAAAAAAGCATGTCCCAAGGATCCTTTCCCCTTGCCATGCATTGATCAAAATGTGGATTCCACTATCGGCTGCGATTTTTTCTCCTTTCTTGATGCATACTCTGGATATCACCAGATATTCACGTCAAAAGAAGTTGAAGAGAAAACCACATTCATTACTCTATGTGGCACATATTGCTTTGTACGTATGCCTTTTAGACTAAAGAGTGTTGGTTCAACATTTGGAAGAGCAATTCAAATTGGTCTTGAACCACAGTTACACGGAAATGTGGAAGCTTTTATGGATGACATAGTGGTCAAAACCAAGGACAAGTCAACCCTCATTGAAGATTTGGAAGAAACATTCATGAACTTATGCAATATCAACATGAAGCTCAATCCTGAGAAGTGTGCGTTTGGTGTTCCATCCGGCAAACTTCTTGGGTTCTTCATGTCTCAGCATGGAATCAAAGCGAATCCCAACAAGATCAAAGACATTGAGTAGATTCGAGCACCCAAGACCATCAAGGATGTGCGATGTCTTGCCGGTTGTGCTGCAACTTTGAGTAGGTGCATTTCAAGGTCTACTGAGCGCACCCTACCATTTTCAAGATATTGAAAAAGGCATGTCTAGTAAAATGGACTCTAGAAGCGGAGGCTATGCTGCAAGATCTAAAAAGATACCTGTCCTCTGCGCCAACTTTAGTTGCACCTAAGCCCCATGAACCGTTGTTGCTATATTTAGTGGCAACGAACCAAGTGTTCAGTGCGGTGCTGATTGCACACAGAGAAGCTGGTGATGAGGAAACAACGGCGGCAAAGCCATCCCATGATGAAGCAGAATCCTCCACGGCAGATCCAGACGCTGGTTAGGCAAAAACAGTGCAAGAGAAAGTAGCTGATCAACCGTGTACTTTTTTTTGAAACTGCACGACAGTGGGAGAGGCTCCCACTGACTTTTGTATTACTCACAAGGGACCAATTACAGCATTGTTACAATGGTGGGGTGTGAGGCCCCCCGGCCATGTGTTTTAGGATACTATCAAGTCAGTACCTACAAACTTTGTATGTAGTTCTCTAGGGAGGGACGCAGGGTCTTCTTACAATTGTGCACTAATAAAGCCAAGAGCTCCTTAAACCTAGCTAGCCACGAATGAAAGGAATGTGGGACCCTCCTGAAATAAAGGTTGTTTCTCTCCTTCAATAAACTCCAAGCCGCCAGCAGAAAAATGTCCATGAACAATGGCCGGCGCCAGCCCTCTTTGCCAGCGTTTATGAGGGTTAGTCTATCACCAGAGCTTGGCCAAAGTATGCCAACTTTGCCCTAACAATGTTGGCTGAAAGGGCAACTGAAGAATAGATGCTCGACAGTTTCCTCAGGGGGGCTTGGGCATAGCATGCACGTATATATGTTCCCAGTCACGTTAAAATGACAATGTTTCAGCATATTTCTAGTGTTCAGTCGATCAACCATCAATAACCAGCCAAACATTTTGAATTTGATTGGACTCTTGGCATTCCACAACCACCCAAAAGCCTTGTCAGCAACCATGTTCCTGAAACAGTGATCATAGTATCTATTGGAGGAGAAAGATCCGCCAAGGTTGCAAACCCAAGAATCATTGCAGGCCCTGTCAAGCACAACATGCATGGATCCCTGCTGAATGTCTCTGATTTCCTGCCTGGCTTGCGGTGAGAGAGGTAGGTGGAAAATCAAGCTGGGGTCAGAGGCAGTCAGGATATTAGCCACGGGTTCATCTTCATTCTTGCAAAAACAGAAGGCTCTGGGGTAGAGCTCCATAAGAGGGGTGTCACGATCATCGAACCATGCATCTTTCCAGAACAGGGAGGATGAACCATTGCCCAGAACAACCTTGGTGATCCCGCGGAAAACATCACTAAACTGCATCACGTCACGCCACCAGAAAGAACCCAACTGATCCACAGCATGCGGAACCCTGTCAGAGTAATACGTGTCCCAGACCAAGGTCACCCAGGGAACATCATGGTGGTTATAAAATTTAAACAAGTGTTTTAGAAGGAGGGCTGCGTTCTGGGTCTTGATGTCAATGACCGAGCCCCCCTTTACTTTTGGGCCTACAAACCAACTCCCAAGTAGCGAGGGAATTGTTTTTGACACCATCCTCAGAATTTTTCGCCCAAAGGCAGTATCTGCGCAACTTATCGAGGTGTTCAACAACCTTGGGATGCAGTTTGATCGTGCACATGGCAAAAATCAGCATGGAAGTGACAGCAGAGTTGACCATTATTAACTTGGCCCCCGAAGACATCAACGTAAGAGCCGTTGACATTTTCCTTTCCACCATGTGTACCAACGGCATTAGATCGAGTAGCGCCGGCCTTGTCGTGCCCATGGGGAGGCCAAGGTAAGTGAAAGGCATAGATCCAACAGAGCATCCGAAGATGTTAGCCAAGTCAACTGCTCGATGCTGATGGATGTTAATGGGAACAAGCTTGGACTTATGAAAGTTGATTTTCAGACCCACAGAGGCTGCATAATCTTCCAGGATAGATTTCATACGGGTAGCTTGGACAGGGCACGCCGGCATCACCAGAATGGTGTCATCTGTGTACTGCACCACCGTATAGTCACCGTCCCGACTACAAGGGATGGGTAGATCGAGCAAACCTCGGGCAAAAGCATCATTGACCGCAGCCTGGAGAAGGTCTACAGCGAGAACAAAAATCAGAGGAGAAAGGGGGAGGTGTACTTTGTTAGCTCTCTCCTGTAGGGGGCTAGGTAAAGGTATTCAGTCGTGCAAAAGTTGCTCTTTGGCTTGCTCATGGACTCAAGGAAGTTGCGCCACTACTTCCAGACACATGAGATCATGGTGGTCACTCGCTTCCCGTTGCAGTGCATTCTAAGGAATCTAGAGGCAACTAACATGATAGTAGAGTGGGCACTAGAACTGTCAAGTTTTACACTCAAGTTCAAGAGTACATCAACTATTTAGAGCCGAGCACTGGCAGAATTCATTACGGAATGGACGCCAACGCAAGATGACGAGGTCCCAGAATCAACTCCTGAGAAGAATTGAATCATGTACTTTGACGGTGCGTTCTTACTACAAGGCGCCAGTGCCGGAGTGCTTCTTGTCGCACCCACTGGAGAACACCTCAAGTACGTGGTTCACATGCATTTTCCTAGGGAGAAAGCTACCAACAACACTGTGGAGTATGAAGGACTGCTTGCCGGCCTCAGAATTGTAGTGGAGTTGGGAATCAAAAAGTTGATCGTCTGAGGAAACTCGCAACTTGTTGTGAAGCAAGTGAACAAGGATTAGTAGAGCCCATTTATGGAGGCACATGTCAATGAAGTGAGGAAATTGGAAGAACACTTTGATGGTTTGCAAACAAAGCACATTCCCCGTGCAGAAAATAGCATTGGTGATCAACTGTCAAAGTGTGCTACCCAGAAGCTTCTTGTGGAACCAGGAACTTTTGGGCTCCATTTGAATCAGCCAATAGTCACCCAGTCAATAAGAGCCAAGAAGATAAGAAAGCTAAGTACCGGCAAATATTTCCCGGCAGAGCTCCCTGAAGCCCCCGATGAAAATGTTGCTAGAAAGAATGGTGTGCTTACTGACGAGCAACGGCCTCAAGCAGAATCTCATATTCTTGCCATAGAGGTTAGCGCTCCCGCAGCCGAAGTGATGCCTTTAGTCCTTGTTGTCGAGCCACAGGCTCCGGCATGGGCCCAATAAATAGTTCAGTTTCTCCAAACAGGAGAACTTCTCAAGGGACAAGAGCAAGCTGAAAAAGTAGCCCGCCAGTCAAGTATGTATCAGTTTGTGGACAACATCCTGTGCAGGAAGAGACCAAATGGAGTGAAATTGAAGTGCATTTGCTGGAGAGATGGACTAAAGTTGTTGGCAGAGATACATGGAGGCATATGTGGTTCCCATATAGAAGCAAGAGCCCTTGTCGGGAAGGCTTTCCGGCAAAGTTTTAATTGGCCCACTGCCTTCTAGGATGCGACTGAGCTAGTAACAAGATGTGAAGCATGCCAGTTCCATCCAAAAAATATACATCAACCAACATTAGCCCTCTAGAAAATCCCTCTCTCCTGGCCCTTCTCGGTCTGGGAGCTCGATATCTTGGGCCCCTTCCCCAGTGCTACTGGGGACTTTAAGTTCTTGTACGTCGCTATCGACAAGTTCACAAAGTGTCCTGAGGTATAGCCAGTGAGGAAGGTGACTGCATAGTCAGCTGTCAAGTGTTTCAAAGAATTAGTTTGCCAGTTTGGGGTTCCAAACAGTCATTACCGACAATGGCACATAGTTCCACACCTTCATGCAGTATATCCATAGCCTTGGAAGCAAGGTTTTCTTCGCCTCCGTTGCTCACCCAAGAAGTAACGGGCAAGCAGAAAGGACGAATCCTGAAGTGATGCGCGGGCTCAAGACAAGAACTTTTGACAAGTTGCACAAGTGTGGGAGGCGAAGGACTGATGAGTTGTTGGTGGTTCTTTGGTCACTCAGAACAACACCAAATCGAGCTACCGGCCAAACACCCATCTCTCTAGTCTATTGTGCAGAAGCGGTGCTTGATATGTCTCCAACATAATTTTTGATTGTTCCATGCTATTATATTATCTGTTTTGGATGTTTTATATGCATTAATATGCTATTTCATATTATTTTTGGGACTAACTTATTAGGGTCTTTTACATCTGTATCGCTAACTTGAACCCACTACTCAGATTCGCAACTAATTTAGAAGCCTACTCAAATTTGCCCCTCCGTCGTTATGTGCCCTTACAGGAATGCCCCTCCTGCCGTTTCCGTCTGGTCAAAGGCCTTTTACCGTTGATGGAGCATTTCCTGGACATATTTTCCCTTCTATTCAGTTGTCACTTACACATGGGTCCTACCCTAGGAAAAAAACTCTGGCTTATCCCCTCTCTCTCACTTACTAAAAAAAACTCTCTCACTCCTTGACATGTGGGCCATGGACCCACTTGCATGGTCAACACCAGTCCACACGCTCCAAAGCAAGGATAGGCTCGGCTCGTATGGATCAGCCGGTGGCTGTCACCGGCGAGAGGCGGCGCGCTTGTAGGTGAAGACCAAGGGGACGGTCTCGGGGTGGTCTGTCGAAGGATTTGCAGGTGGTGGTCGAGGCGGATGTCGGCGAACAGCGACGACATGCACGAGGAGCACCTGAGACATTCTGCGGAGGACGCCGCCGCCGTCATCGCGGTCGGAGGCTAGATCGAGACCCAAGAGCATGCCCTCAAGCCCTTCTGGACGCCTCGCCTCCGCCCAACACGGTGAATCGGGCCTATGGCCTTGTGTAGACGATGGCTGAGACTCCGATCTTCGCCATAGATGCGCACTTGGCCTCCTAAATTCGGCTGCCCCGAGCCACCATTAACCTTCCCGGCCTCTGTGTCGTTGTCGCTGAAATCACGCGGCCCTACTCCTCTCTTCCCCTGCTTGATTCTGTTCCCGAAGCGCCCTGCCCAAAGCCGGCCGCCATGACTGACCTCAACTAGCTCGGTCGTGCGCGTGCGCCCACCTACCTACCTGTGCGATGGCTCCACCCCTCCGTTGGACGACCCTGAGCCTCCCACCATGGCCATCACACGTAGGCGCGCTATCCTTCACCGGCGACGACCACCGGCCGAGCCACCAAGCCTCGCCGTGACCACGTGCGAACATGTGTTGACCCTGACAGTGGGTCCAATGGCCCACATGTATTCGAGAGAGAGGAGGGTTATGAGAGAGGTAGACAATTTTTTGTAATATTGGTGGGCTCCACGTGTAAGACAGAGATGGGATGAGAGAGAGGGAGTTTTTTCCTTTTCCTAGGTAGGTCCCACCTGTAATTGGGATGTGCACGGAGGGGCAAAAATGTTGAGAAAACGTGAGGAAAACGGTTAAAGGCCTTTGACCTGCCGGAAACGGCACGAAGGGGCATTTCTGTAAGGGCACATAACGGCGGAGGGGTAAATTTGAGCAGACTTTGAAATTAGGGGCAAATCTGAGTAGGTGGTTCAAGTTAGGGACAGAAATGCAAATGGCCCAACTTATTAACCTAGAGCCCAGTGCCAGTTTCTGTTTGTTCCTTGTTTTCGAGACTTATAGAAAAGGAATATCAAATGGAGTCCAAACGATATTAAACTTTCGCGATGATTTTTATTGGACAAGAAGACACCCATGTAACTTGGAGAGAGGGCCAGACGATCCCTGAGGAGTCCACAAGCCTCAGGCGTGCACCCTAGGGGGGGGGGCTCCCTAAGGGCTTGTGGGCCCCTCAAGACTCCCCTAACCCTGGTTCCAGCACTAAAAATTCCCAAATATTCCCAAACGACCAGAAGCGTCCACCAAAATACTTTTCTGCCGCCATAACCTTTTGTTCCCGTGAGATCCCATCTTGGGGCCTTTTCCGGCACCTTGCAGGAGGGGGATTTGATCACGGAGGGCTTCTACATCAACTCTATTGCCCTCCCCGATGAAGCGCGAGTAGTTTACCACAGACCTATGGGTTCATAGCTAGTAGCTAGATGGCTTCTTCTCTCTCTTTGATCTTCAATACAATGTTCTCCTTGATGTTCTGGGAGATCTATCCGATGTAATATTCTTTTGTGGTGTGTTTGTCGAGATCCGATGAATTGTGGATTTATGATCAGATTATCTATGAATATTATTTGAGTCTTCTCTGAATTCTTATATGCATGATTTGATATCTTTGTATTTCTCTTCGAATTATCGGTTTGGTTTGTCCAACTAGATTGGTTCTTCTTGCAATGGGAGAGGTGCTTAGTTTTGGGTTCAATCTTGCGGTGTCCTCACCCAGTGACAAAGTAGGGGTAGCGAGGCACATATTGTATTGTTTCCATCAAGGATAAAAAGATGGGGTTTTCATCTTATTGCTTGAGTTTATCCCTCTACATCATGTCATCTTACTTAAAGCGTTACTCCGTTCTTATGAACTTAATACTCTAGATGCATGCTGGATAGCGGTCGATATGTGGAATAATAGTAGTAGATGCAGAATCATTTTGGTCTACTTGACACAGATGTGATGCCTATATTCATAATCATTGCCTTGGATATCATCATAACTTTGCGCTTTTCTATCAATTTCTCGACAATAATTTGTTCACCAACCATATGTTTTCTTTCAAGAGAGAAGCCTCTAGTGAAACCTATGGCCCCGAGTCTATTTTCCATCATATATTTTCAGATCTATAAACCAAAAAACCCAAAAAATACCTTGTTGCAATTTATTTACTTTTCTTTTGTTTTACATTTTAGTAATCTTTTATATCTATCTGTATCAGATCTCATCCTTGCAAGTGACCGTGAAGGGATTGACAACCCCTTTATCACATTGGGTGCAAGTGTTTGATTGTTTCGCGGGTGCATAGATTGGAGACTTATGTGTACCTCCTACTGGATTGATACCTTGGTTCTCAAACTAAGGGAAATAGTTATCTCTACTTTGGTGCATCACCCTTTCCTATTCAAGGGAAAACCAACGCAATCTCAAGAAGTAGCAGTATGAATTTCTGGCGCTATTGCCGGGGAGGTTCTACATCAAGCCTACTAAGTACGCACCATAATCTCTAATCTCTTGCACTACATTATTTGCCATTTGCCTCTTGTTTTCCTCTCCCCCACTTCTAAAATGTTTTCAGAAAAACACAAAAATATTTGCCTTTTTATTCGCCTTCTTTCATTCGTCTTTTTGTTTGCCCTTATGTCTTACTTGGTTTGTTTGCTTGTTTGCTTGGTATAATTGTGTGCTTATTGAAAATCAGAAAGCAAAAGGTTTATGAATCCACTTAAAGTTTTCTACTTGGATCATCTTCGATCCATATGTGCTCGTGCTGAAACCCCAACTAGTTTAGTTGAGGGAAAATCATTAGATGAGCATGCTCATTTTGTGCGTCACCATTTGTCTCAAAAAGGGGACTCTTATGGAATCAAATAAATTGTTTGCTATGCTATGGTTAGAATCTATGTGAAATTTATGATTTTACTTATTGCTCGGAGAACCCTAAAAAACACCTTCCCTACCTATGTGAGTTTAATGATAATGAAATCCTATCTTCTTATATCAAAGGTGTTTATAGTTACTATGATATCGAACAAATTTAAAAATTTGTTGCTTTTAAGGGTGCTTATGAAGTTGCTTCTTTGATTGAAAAGTATGATATTACTCTCTACAAATCTGAATTTTTTTACATACTTAAATATTGCTATGAAAACTATGCTTCTAATGCCTATGTTAAAGAATTTATTGAGAGAATGTCCGTTGCTTTGGAACAAAATAATGATATGCATGAATCTATAGATAATTATGATTCCGTTGATTTGATTGAAATATTCACCTTGATGAACATGATGCTTGCTATTCTTATGGCCATGATGCCAATATTAATGATACCTATGGAGATGAACTTGCTATAGTTCCTTATGTTAAACATGAAATTATTGCTATGCACCCATACTTGATAGTTCCTTGAATCAAAGGCATGATTGCAATGATGCTATTATAAATTATATGAATGTCAATTGTGCTAATAATATGCAAAACTCTAAGCTTCGGGACGCTAATTCTGCTATGTCCACCACTTATTGCAATGATCATGATTAGGGTGATAAGGTTTCTTATGATCTTAAAAATTTATTTAAGCCTCATGATGAATATGAAATTGATAATAATGTTTGCAATATTATTGAAAGTAGGTTTGGAAGAGTGTCAACTCTAGGTAATAATGAACCCACTAGGAGATTGATCAATCTTATGTAATTTTTGATAACATTGGGCTTAGAGAGGTCATGACTTTAGTTAATGATATTCCCACTATTTTGGAAGAGTGTCAACTTTGCATGCATATGGATCATCTAGATAAAGTTTTATATGATAGCTATATTATTGAATTTGAATATGATCCCACATGTAATTATTATGAGAGAGGAAAATATGGTTGTAAAAATTTCCATGTTATTAAATTACCTCTCGTTATGTTGAGATTGCTATTGTTTCTTTCTTCTTCCTTGCATATGCTAGTTTTTGCTTGCCTTGATAATTTGTTTGCTTAGAAAATGCCTGTGCATAGGAAGTATATTAGACTTAAGCTTGCTTTTCACATGCTATATGATGCTCTCTTCATGTTTCAATTGCTATCTTTAATGTGAGCATCATCGAAATCTCAATGCGCTTAAAGGCTTTAAAGAAAAGCGCTTGTTGGGAGACAACCCATATTTTTTTTCCTGTTTTTATGAAAATAGACATTATTACCTTTATAGTAATTGTGTTTTGGTGTTTTAATTAGTGTTTGAGCCAAGTAAGACTTTTGGGATACTATAGTATATCGTTGATTTGATCTTGCTGAAAAACAGAAACTTTTGCGCTCATTGCCAGAATTTTATAAAATCACAAAAGCATGATAAAATCCTGAATTTTTTATGCAAGATTAATATATGATTTTAACCCTTTTTACTATTTTTTCAGAATATTTGGAATTACAAGAGTATACGAAGTTTACAGATTACTACAGACTGTTTTGTTTTTGACAACTTCTGTTTTCTATGTGTTGTTTGCTTATTTTGATGAATCTATGGTAGTATCGGGGGGTATGAACCATGGAGAATTTGGAATACAGTAGATCCATTATAAATAAAGAATGAGTTCACAACAGTAGCAAAAATTGGTGATTTATTTTCTTATACTAACGGATCTCATGAGTTTTCTGTTGAGTTTTGTGTTGTGAAGTTCTCAAGTTTTGGGTAGAGATTTGATGGACTATGGAATAAGGAGTAGCAAGAGCCTAAGCTTGGGGATGACCAAGGCACCCCAAGGTAATATTCAAGGACAAACAAGCATCTAATCTTGGGAATGCCCCGGATGGCATCCCCGCATCCCCTCTTTCGTCTTCAATCCATCGGTAAATTTACTTGAGGCTATATTTTTATTCACCACATGGTATGTGTTTTGCTTGGAGCGTCTTGTATGATATGAGTCTTTGATTTTTAGTTTGCCACAATCGTACTTGCTGTACACACCTTTTCAGAGGGACACGCATGAATCATGATTTATTAGAATACTCTATGTGCTTCACTTATATCTTTTGAGCTAGGCAATTTGCTCTAGTGCTTCACTTATATCTTTTTAGAGCATGGCAGTGGCTTTATTTTATAGAAATTTTTGAACCCTCAGCTTCACTTATATTATTTTTAGAGTCTCTAAACAACATGGTAATTTGCTTAGGTTATGAATTTAGTCCGAATATGATGGGCATCCAAGAGGGATATAATAAAAACTTTCATATAAAGAGCGTTGAATACTATGAGAAGTTTGATTCCTTGCATTTGTTTTGAGATATAAAGATGGTGATATTAGAGTCATGCTAGTGAGTAATTGTGGATTGGTAGAAATACTTGTGTTAAAGTTTGTGATTCCCGTAGTATGCACGTATGGTGAACCGTTATGTGATGAAGTCGGAGCATGATTTATTTATTGATTGTCTTCCTTATGAGTGGCGGTCGGGGATGAGCGATGGTCTTTTCCTACCAATCTATCCCCCTAGGAGCATGTGTGTAGTACTTTGTTTCAATAGCTATATTTTTTTGCAATAAATATGCGAGTTCTTTATGACTAATGTTAAGTCCATGGATTATACGCACTCTCACCCTTCCACCATTGCTAGCCTCTCTAATACCGCACAATTCTCGCGGTGCGTTAAACCCACCATATACCTTCATCAAAACATCCACCATGCCTACCTATTATGGCATTTCCATAGCCACTCGAGATATATTGCCATGCAACTTCCACGGTTCCGTTTGTTAGCTTCATCATTGTCATACTGCTTGTCATGATCATGTAGTTATGGCAAGGCCACTATTCATATTTTTTTATACATGTCACTCTTGATCATTGCACATCCCGGTACTCCACTGGAGGCATTCATACAGAGTCATATTTGTTCTAGAATCGAGTTGTAATTCTTGAGTTTTAAGTAAATAAAATTGTGATGATCATCATTATTAGAACATTGTCCCATGTGAGGAAAAAATGATGGAAGCTATGATTCCCTCACAAGTTGGGATGAGTCTCCGGACTTTACAAAAAAATAAAAGAGGCGAAAAGAATCCCAAACAAAAAAAATGAGAGAAAAGAAAGAAGGGGCAATGCTACTATCCTTGTACCACACTTGTGCTTCAAAGTAGCACCACGATCTTCATGATAGAGAGTATCCTATGTTGTCACTTGCATATACTAGTGGGAATTTTTCATTATAGAACTTGGCTTGTATATTCCAATTATGGGCTTCTTCAAATTGCCCTAGGTCTTCGTGAGCAAGCGAGTTGGATTCACACCCACTTAGTTTCTTTTTGAGCTTTCAGACACTTATAGCTCTAGTGCATCTGTTGCATGGCAATCCCTACTCACTCACATTGATATCTATTGATGGGCATCTCCATAGCCCATTAATACGCCTGGTTGATGTGAGACTTTATTCTTCTATTTGTCTTCTCCACAACCACCATATTCTATTCCACCTATAGTGCTATATCCATGGCTCATGTTCATGTATTGCATGAAAGTTGAAGATTTGAGAACATCAAAAGTACGAACCAATTGCTTGGCTTGTCATCGGGGTTGTGCATGATTTAGTACTTTGCGTGATGAAGATAGAGTATAGCTAGACTATCTGATTTTGCAGCGATAACTTTCTTTAGCCATGTTATTTTGAGAAGACATGATAGCTTTATTAGTATGCTTGAAGTATTATTGTTTTTATGTCAATATTAAATTTTTATTTTGAATCTTATGGATCTGAATATTCATGCCACAATAAAGAAAATTACATGGATAAACATGTTAGGTAGGATTCCATAAAAAATTCTGCTTTTATCATTTACCTACTCGAGGACGAGTAGGAATTAAGCTTGGGGATGCTTGATACGTCTCCAACGTATCTATAATTTTTGATTGTTCCATGCTATTATATTATGTGTTTTGGATGTTTTATATGCATTAATATGCTATTTTATATTATTTTTGGGACTAACTTATTAACCTAGAGCCTAGTGCCAGTTTCTGTTTTTCCTTGTTTTTGAGTTTTACTAAAAATGAATATCAAACGGAGTCCAAATGGAATAAAACTTTCGCGATGATTTTTATTGGACCAGAAGACACCCACGTAACTGGGAGAGAGGGCTGGAAGATCCCCGAGGAGGCCACAAGCCTCAGGGGCGTGCCCTAGGGCTAACCCTAATTCCAGCACTATAAATTCCCAAATATTCCCAAATGAACAGAAGTGTCCACCAAAATACTTTTCTGCCGTTGTAACCTTCGGTTGTCGAGAGATACCATCTTGGGGCCTTTTCTGGCACCCTGTCGGAGGGGGATTCGATCCCGGAGGGCTTCTACATCAACTCTATTGCCCTTTCGATGAAGCGTGAGTTGTTTACTGCAGACCTATGGGTCCATAGCTAGTAGCTAGATGGGTTCTTCTCTCTCTTTGATCTTTAATAGAATGTTCTCCTTGATGTTCTTGGAGATCTATCCGATGTAATATTCTTTTGTGGTGTGTTTGTAGAGATCCGATGAACTATGGATTTATGATCAGATTATCTATCAATATTATTTGAGTCTTCTCTGAATTCTTATATGCATGATTTAATATCTTTGTATTTCGAGTAAAGTCTGTCCTAAACCTCGAATTTGTAGGGCTTGTCTAAGCTAAACCTCAACCTCCTAATCCCTGAAATCGGTACCCTGTACTTGTTAATCCCAATTAATCCTGACCCTATACGTGTTTGACGCACCGGGAAAAGGGATGGTCCCACTGGATTCACACACTCCTCTCGCTGACGATTCGGGTCCACCTGACATATTCATCTCCCTCTTCTTTCTTCCTTCCTTTCCCCATCTCTCTCAATTAAACCTGGCCAATGGCAACGCCACATAGGCATCTCCTTTCTCTGCCTGCTACTCACCCACTCTGCCAGCCATGTACTCCCTCCGTTCCAAAATAGATGACTCAACTTTGTACTAAAGTTAGTATAAAGTTGGGTCATCTATTTTGGAACGGAGGGAGTAGCAGAGAATCAACTGGGACAGATGCGCAACTTGTACGCGGAGCACGTTTGTCGCGTGCGAGGCGGCAGCAGGCTGCATGCGTCACCGATGCTCGTCGCAACACCATGTGTGCTAGTGCGTTCCATTAGAGTGTGTTGTATATTCATGTTCCAGCGTGTACCAGATGATCAAATACAAAAATCAATCAGCTACATGCGCATCTCCATGGTTTTTCTTCGCCTTAGGTGCTTGTCCATGCACTGGACCTGCGATCATGCATGCGGCATCATTGATGTCCATCGTAGCCGTGGGCAAGGGCGAAGAACTTCCTCCATGGGAAATCAATTTTGTGCTCCTTGCTGAAATTGAAAGGAACGGTTCTAGCACGAGGAACTCGCCGCTCTCGGCGTCACCGGCGCTCGTCGCAACACCACGCGCCGGCTATGTTCAGTTGCTCTTTTCACCCCCATCGCCGAAGGTGGACGGGGTAGACCGTGCCGGCACCGGTAGTGAAGTGGGGATGGATGCCGGTGCAGCGGGAGCAGCGACTGCAGATAGGGCGCCACCAGGTCGGCTGGCGTTGCCACTGAGAGCAAAGGGGATTAGTTCGGGAGAGGAGATAGACATAAATTGAGATTGATATGACATGTAGCCCCCACTATCAGTGAGGGAATTGATCAATCCCGGTGGAAATTGTTCTCATCCCAGTATATCAAACAAGAGTTTAGTCATACAAGGTTGGGATTGACGAGTACAGGGTGCTAAATTCAAGGATTAAGAGGTTAAGGTTTAATTCTGACGAGCTCTATGAATTCAGGGTTTAAATCAAACTTTACTCTTGTATTTCTCTTTGAATTATCGGTTTGGTTTGGCCAACTAGATTGGTTCTTCTTGCAATGGGAGCGGTGCTTAGTTTTGGGTTCAATCTTGAGGTGTCCTCACCCAGTGACAAAGTAGGGGTACTGTCGGGGTTATCTCGCGGGCGGGTTCGTGAGACGACAGGTGCCACGAGGTGGCTTGAGGTGAGGGCAAGACTGCTTTGAAGATCCGGGGACGGGATTGGGCAAACGGCACGCGGTGGTTTACCCAGGTTCGAAGCTCTTCGGAGAGATAATACTCCTACTCCTGCATGTCTGAATATATATGCAGTGTACATGTCTGGCGGTACAAAGTTCCTCCTAGAGCTGTATTACGGAACGCAGCTATGAGCATCTGACCTCATGTATGCATGCGTGTGGTATGAGTGCCAAGTGCACTAGTGGCTAGCTTGTGGCCGAATGGGTGTGGCATGGGTGCATACATGTGTGTTGCTTCCTTGGTCAAGTCTGTGCCTTCTTGGCCAAGGGGGTGACCTCTTCTCCAAGAAAGTGCCTCCCCTGGGTCACTTTATGCAATAGTGCCCAGGGACAAGTAGCATTGTACATGATGTCGCGTATGACGAGTGAATAATGTATGCTATATCAGCAATAATGGTCGTGGTACGACCGTCTTGTCGGTGTCGCATCAAATGTGATGTCGCGGTTGACTTCGCGTAGCAGGCCGACTGGAGCAGCCGGACAGGGACCCGCCCGGGCGGCCAGGTTGAGGAGTCCGGCCGAGTTGAGGGACTTGGCCGGGTTGAGCAACCCGGCCAAGCGTGAGCCGGATTGAGAGGCGTTGCTGGCCCTGATGTTTTTGAAGCGTCGTTCGCCGTCTTGGGCCTACTCGGGGGTCATCCCGCCGACAGTAGCCTCCGGGCCTCCGGGCAACTTGGAAGAGTTGCGCTGAGGGTTTTAGCGGGTGTTGATGTAGAAGCCGATGGTGACGTCGAGGGTGCTAGGTGCGAACACGCAGTCCGGCAGCTGGAGGGCGCGGAGCCCTGTAGAACGCAGACGCGGAGTCCGCCGGCTGAGTGGGGGCGCGCGAGCGCACCCACTAGGTGTAGCCTCCGAGCCTCCATGCAACTTGGAAAAGTTGCGCGGAGGGTCTTCGCTGTTGTTGAATAAGCCAACGGTGACGTCGAGGGTGCTGGGTGCGGACATGGAGTCCGTCGGCTGGAGGGCGCGGGGCCTTGCTGGACGCGGACGCGGAGTCTGCCAGCTGAGTGGGGGCGCGCGAGCGCACCCATTGGGTGTAGCCTCCGAGCCTCTGGGCAACTTGGAAAAGTTGCGCGGAGGGTCTTGTTGTTGATGAAGTAGATGGTGGCGTCGAGGTTGCCGGGCGCGGACACGGAGTCCGCCGACTGGGGGGCACGAGGCCCTACCGGGCGCAGACGCGGAGTCCGCCGGCTGAGTGGGGGCACGCGAGCGCACCCACTGTGTGTAGCCTCTAAGCCTCTGGGTAACTTGGAGAAGTTGGGTAGAGGGTCTTGTTATCGATGAAGCGGGCGGTGGCGTCAGAAACGCCAGTTGTAGCCGGCGTCGGGCCTGCAACCCGCGCGTGGCCTCCGAGCCTCCGGGCGAGGAGGGGGTTCCCCACAACGATGATCGTGCAAAAGACAAGGTTAGTCTGCGCAGATATATCAAACATTTTCTTTTAGCGGTGCAAGTTTTATGCAGAGAGTGCCGACTCGGTTTTTTCCGAGCCCTCTTCAGTCTTTTTCATGTACCCTCTGCTCTTTGGCTTTGCCTCTTGTTAGCTAGACAGTCCAGAGCCGGTCTGTAGCTATTACGAAGAGTGGCCACAGAGTGGAGCGTACAATACTCGGACTATAGGAGCGGATTCGACCGAGTAGATACTCATAAAGGAAACGGCCGGGTTGCCCAAGCCGTCTTCTTCCAGACGTTTTTCACGTGGGGTGACCTCCAGCTTTGCTCTTGCTTGCCGGACAGCCGCGCTGTGGCCTGTGGCTGAGAGTGGACCTTCGGTACCGTATGCGCTACTAAGCTATCTGCGGGAACGAACGTATCGGGCCGAGCGGCCAGCCTCCGGGCCGAGACTAGCTGGCGCCGAGGCGAACAGTAGTGCAACTGTAATAAAGGCGGAGGTGGTCCCCGAGTGTCGCTCGGGGTTATCCTGTTTTGCACATGGTGCGAAAGTATACGGGTGAGGAGCTCACAATGATTTTCGTGTAGCCGAGGCGAAGGTTGTCGATTACAGTCGGCGCCGCTTGGCGCTAGCGCGCCGACACACTCACTGGGGGTAGCCTTCGAGCCTCCGGGTGCTCGAAGGGGGGTCCCAGCCGGTCGGGTCTGACCGAACGGGCGTCGAGGCGGACTGACGGTTAGTCCAACTTGGCGCAGCCGGTGTCGAGGCAGACGAGCGAACTTGTCAGCCCCCCAGCCGGCCAGGCGTCGAAGCCGGCAGGCGGACTGGGCGGCCAGACGGTGAGCGGGTAGGTCGCGGCTGGAGCAGCCGGACGCATCTTTTTTTTTATTATTATTCTCTGCCTGACGAGCCGGTAGGAGCGGGACGCGACAGAAGCCAATGGTCGGGTCGCACCAGAGGCCGGCGTCCGGGTTGCGGGGGAGCCGGCAGGCCGGGTCGTTGGCGAAGCCGGTGCGGGCGGAGCCGACAGGCCGGGTCGCCGGGCGGAGCCGGCCAGCGCAGGAGGCCGGGATGCCGTAGCTGCCAGCGGTCGGGTCGCGGCGCGGGAGCGGAGGCGGCGGGAGGGTTGAGGACTTGGTCGAGTCGCGATGATGAGGCGAGCGCGCGGGGGTGCCTCGGGCAGAAGCGGCCGCGGAGGCGGGGAGGAGAGGAGCGGAGCCACGCGCGTGCGTGCATGCGGGATTGCACGGGAGGATGCTCAAGGAGGCGAGGAGCCGCGGATGCGCGGCCAACAGGCAGAACCGGCGCGGGCAGGTGGCGACGAGGGAGCGGCGCGGGGCTCGTGCTCGGGGTCGACCAGAGCGAGAGGAGAGGAGCTGTGAGATGGCGATCGAGTAGAGCAGGCATCAGCATCCCTGTGCGCTCGTGAGGGAGAGAACGCAGCAGAGGAGGAACGAGGGAGCTAAAGCATTGAGCTATGGCCCGGAGCGGAGTGGAGGCGAGCTAGAACGTATGTAAATACGTACATACGTACATAGTGCCCGGCAAGCTAGCTGAAGAATCCATCAAGCTGCTAGGCCATGTGCTTGCTTGCTAGCATTGCATATGCGTGCAACTGCAGGAGAGGTGGGCGGCAGCCAGGAGCTCGGAGCAGAGAACGGACGCGACGCTCGGAGCAGAGGACGGCCGAAGCTACGAGCGCACAGGGAGGCGCCGGGCCGGAGCCGGGCGATGTGAGAGCAGCGGCCGTATCTGTGGAGGCTCAGGAGTGAGCGCTGGTTTGCTAGTGCGCAACCATTGTCTGGCTTGTGTACAGGTCGTGAGATGGAGCAAGTGCGGTGTGGGCACTCGGGTATGAGGACGAGCAGGTGTAGCAGGAGGAAGACGAGCGCGCACTGGCCAGACTCGGCGACGACGTTGAGCATCGCCGCCGCTGCCTGGGAAGCAGCGTGCGAGGCTGAGAACGCTCTTAAGGAGTTGGTAAGACCCGCAGTGCGGAGCATCCGCGGAGAAGAGAGCGAGGCCAACGTAGTCGAGGCCGATGACGCGGACGCGCCGTCCCGTGCGGCCGCCCCTGGGGCGTGGCGATGTCGAGCACTCGAGCACGACCGGAGAGGCGACGACGACATCACGACGAAGGTGACGAAGACGACGAGGCCGCCAATGAAAGCGTGCCGCCCCGTGCGGTCACTCCGGAGGCGTGTTGATGTCGAGCCCCCGAGCACTACCGGAGAGACGACGGCGACGCCGCGGATGATGAAGAAGATGGTCCCGCCCGGACCGCGGTTCCACGGCAGCTTGCCCCACGGTGGGCGTCAACTATCGGGGTTATCTCGCGGGCGGGTTTGCGAGACGACAGATGCCACGAGGTGGCTTGAGGTGAGGGCAAGACTGCTTTGGAGATCCGGGGACGGGATTGGGCAAATGACACGCGGTGGTTTACCCAGGTTCGGAGCTCTCCGGAGAGATAATACTCCTACTCCTGCATGTCTGAATATATATGCAGTGTACATGTCTGGCAGTACAAAGTTGCTCCTAGAACTGTATTACGGAACGCAGCTATGGGCATCTGGCCTCATGTATGCATGCGTGTGGTATGAGTGCCAAGTGCACTAGTGGCTAGCTTGTGGCCGAATGGGTGTGGCGTGGGTGCATACGTGTGTCTTGCTTCCTTGGTCAAGTCTGTGCCTTCTTGACCACGGGGGTGACCTCTTCTCCAAGAAAGTGCCTCCCCTGTGTCATTTTATGCAATAGTGCCCAGGGACAAGTAACACTGTACATGATGTCGCATATGACGAGTGAATAGTGTATACTTTATCAGCAACAGTGGTCGCGGTATGGCCGTCTTGTCGGTGTCGCGTCGGATGTGATGTCGCGGTTAACTTCGCGTAGGAGGCCGGCTGGAGCAGCAGGACAGGGACCCGGCCGGGTGGCCGGGTTGAGGGACTTGGCCGGGTTGAGCAACCCGGCCAAGCATGAGCCGGATTGAGGGGCGTTGCTGGCCCCGATGTTTTTGAAGCGTCGTTCGCCGTCTTGGGCCTACCCGGGGGTCATCCCCCGACAGGTAGCGAGGCACGTATTGTATTTTTCCATCAAAGATAAAAAGATGGGGTTTTCATGATATTGCTTGAGTTTCTCCCTGTACATCATGTCATCTTACTTAAAGTGTTACTCCGTTCTTATGAACTTAATACTCTAGATGCATGCTGGATAGTGGTCGATGTGTGGAGTAATAGTAGTAGAGCAGAATCATTTCAGTCTACTTGACACCAACATGATGCCTATATTCAGTCATTGCCTTGGAGATCGTCATAACTTTGCGCTTTTCTATCAGTTGCTCGACAGTAATTTGTCCACCCACCGTATGTTTTCTTTCAAGAGAGAAGCTTCTAGTGAAACCTATGGCCCCCGGGTCTATTTTCCATCATATATATTCAGACCTATAAACCAAAAAAGTCAAAAATAACTTGTTGAAATTTATTTACTTTTCTATTGTTTTACGTTTTAGTAATCTTTTATATCTATCTCTATCAGACCTCATCCTTGCAAGTGACCATGAAGGGATTGACAAACCCTTTATCGTGTTGGGCGCACGTGTTTGATTGTTTGTGCAGGTGCATAGATTGGAGAACTGCGTGTACCTCCTACTGGATTGATACCTTGATTCTCAAACTAAGGGAAATACTTATCTCTACTTTGCTGCATCACCCTTTCCTCTTCAAGGGAAAAACAAACGCAAGCTCAAGAAGTAGCGGTGCTACCCAAGGAACTCATATACATGTCACCTCGAGTAATTGCCTATGATAGAGTAGGGCAAGAGAAACTCTGGCATGACAATGTCGTGCTCCTCGAGGAAGATCGTCTTCAGGTGGCTGCGCGAGCTGCACGCTACCAGCAAGCCTTGTTTAACTATCATAGCGGCAAGGTTCATGCACGAAGCCTTGAGGAAGGAGACCTTCTCCTTTTGCACGTTTAGTCCGCCAAGGGAACAAACAAGTTGATGCCAAAGTGGGAAGTCCCTTATCTGTTAGTACAAGTCACCAGACCCGGCGCAGCCTGTCTGGAGACCAAAGATGGCATTCGTGTGCAGAACTCGTGGAATATCGAGCATCTTCGCAAGTTCTACCCATAAAGCGCCATTGCTAGGCCTTGCCCCGACTACCCCTTTTGTACAAGCATAGTCCCAGGGACTTGTGGCTTTGTACAAAGCCAGACGCAGATTTTGTGCATATCTGAATAATACTAAGTGCTCCACGAACATCATGCATGTTTACTGTCAGGACCCCGATCCTACGCCACACCGATCTAGCATGTAACACCTCATATCACTTTGCGGCCTCATGCACGGTATTCCCACGGGTGTCGCCTTACCAGACCCGGGACCGTTTGCGCCTTTTGGCACACGTATATGCTAGTGTCGCTAGCATCCATATGACAAAGAACCCGGGCTGACATGGCTAGTCGTGAACCCAAAGTGGCACTAACTTACAGGGACAGGCATACATGACCCAGCAACGAACTTGTCGATCAACAACAAATGAACCCAAGTCGTAGCAAGCTACAAGGACTTAAAGGAACACTGCGTGACATTTCCCCGAAGGGACAGACACAGGAATGAAGAAGGACACATGCCGGCCAGCCTCAGTGTTCCGGAGCAGTAGCAAGCTACCATGGCTCAGTGGAAGCACTAGGATACATTTCCGGTAAGAGAGGCTACCAAGTATAAACAACTAGGTAGTCAGATCCCACACATACCAAGCATTTCAAACATACACACAATATGCTCGATATGTGCAAATACAACATGGCATCACAACAAAACTCTACAGCTCAAGTACTTTATTTAAAAGGCTCCAGAGATCCATACATATCATCCATACAGATAGGGGTCACACGACCCCACATTCAAGTCATACAAGCATACAAGCCATAAGCGGAAGCAACATGTCTGGGTACAGGCATCTAGAAAGTAAAAAGGCTTGAGGAAGCGTATCTATCCTACAAGGGTCCACCACGTGCTCATGATCACCACGTGGGCCTCAATCTACTTGTCGATGTCAAGGTCTACGTAAACCCATCGGAAGGGGCGACAACCTCTTCTGCAATTGTAATTAAGCAAACGTGAGTACAAAGGTACTCATCAAGACTTACATCTGAACCTACATACATGCACATTATCAATAAAGGGATGGTGGGGTTATTGCAGCAAGCCAGCTTTGACTCTTGGCTAAACTATCTTACGAGACTCCAACTTGTAATTATTTTGCGCACTCGAGTCCACTACTCACCACAACAATACACTACCGAGGATCCACTCTCGTCATCCTATGGAAGGGCCATGCACATCACTCACACTTGTCTTGAGGCTTTTAGTAGTTTCCATTTACTTGTCTATGAAAGTATAGGCAACCGAGTAGTCCTTTACCACGGACGCGGCTACTCAAATAGATGATGTTAACCCTGCAGGGGTGTACATCTTCATACATGTTTCCACCACTTAGCGTCTGCACACGACATGTGCTCGGCAGACTTCAAACGAAAGCCGACGTGGGTGTAGACCACGACCTGACTAACCACACAAGTCTCTAGTCCAGGTTTACCTCCTATCCAGGTTCCATCCGCAGGGAGTCCGGCCGAGGTTTCCACATACGGCCCCGAACGATGTGTGCAGGGTTCCCAAGACACCAAATGCGGTTGTCTTAAATGCAGTAAATGAGAGCAGGAGCGAGTACATGGGATTTTATCGATATAATCAAATGGGTGGTTGCTTGCCTGACAGGTCTGCAGACTGGTACTGTCCTTTGTTCGGGTACTCACGATAATCCTCCGGGACACAACCTACCATAGAGAGCACCGCTAACACAATCAATACACAACAATATGCAACAATATGATGCATGCATGTGACATGGCAATATGAGTGTGTTGGGCTAATGCAACTACAACCAAATGGGTTTGAGCTATTTTGAACCAAAGATTCAAACCCAAACTTATTTTGTGATCTTAAGTAGTGCCTTATCATGTTTTGCACTAAACATAAAGGTTAACTTGTTTAAACATGCATGAAACCAGTACAGATGGATAGATTGGATTTTTCTGATCATTTTTCATATATAACACTTTGCATTTGGAGTTACAGATTAATTTCTATGAATTTTTGAAGTTAGCACTATTTTCTGGATTTTCCTGAATAAGATTAAATCCAGAAAAGGTATTACTGGTCAGCATTGCGTCAGCAGGTCGACTGCGGCGGTCCAGGCCAAACCTGGCCAATGGGACCCACTGGTCAGTGTCACTGTTAGTTAATTAACTAATTAGGATTAGTTTAACTACTAACCTAGGTTTGACTAACGGGTAGGGCCCACATGTCTGTGACCCAGGGGGGTCAAATCCCTGGTTTTAGCCGCCGGCGACATCCAGACGCGGCGGAGGTGCGGGTTTTGCACTCTGATGACCAAATGGACGGCGGAGGCTACCTACGAGTAGTTGGGAGCAAGCCGGGTCGAGGGGTGGTGGTGGTTGAGCTCAAGGTCACCGGAAAACGATGCTGGCGATGAGCTTTGCGGCTGCCGAAGTTCGGGCGAGGCCGAACTCGTCGTTGACGTGGTTCTGGAGGCACAAGGCCAGATCCTATGTGGCCTATGGGGTACAGTGAGGTTGTTAGACAGGGTGGCGAGGCCGTTGGGTGGCCAGAGCTGCGTCAGCGACGAGCTCAGGCAGCGACACGTGCGGTGATGCTCGTTGCGGTCATTGCAATGGACGACAGCAAGAACGGAGAGGATGGGGAGAGGCAGGAGCTCACGGTGATCACGACAAGCTAGGCGGCGAGGTCGGGGACAAGCTGGAGCAAGCATGATGGTGAAGGGGATATCCGGCGATGGCGAGGTCGAGCGAGGTCGTTGCGGTGGCTCCGGGGCGAATGAGCGCTCGGGGCTTGGTCTGCTCGATGAAGCGGAGGGCGGTGGAGCTCCTGGACAAGGGATACGATGGTGGCCGCGGCTACGACGGCGGTGCGGCTGCAGCTGTGTCGTCCATGGTGGGAGAGGGCGAGGGAGAGGCGCTGGGGGAGAGTGAGATGTCGAGGGGGTCGGGGCGACGACGTGGAGGTCATCCACGCGTCCAGTGGCGCGGGTGGCAAGCAGTTGGCGCTGTGGCGAGCGCGCGCGCGTGCTGGCGGTCACCTCCCTACCTTCCTGGCGGGGAAGAAGTAGCTGGCTGGCGCGGGCCAACATAGTGCTGGGTGCCAGGTGGGCCGGGTAGGTAAGTTGGCCTGGTGAGTTCCTTTTCCTTTTATTTCTGCTTTTCTTTTCTTTCTGTAAGTTTGTAGTTTTTCTAAAAATGCTTAGGCACTTTCAAAAATCATGAAACTGCTCATGCCCACTATATAGAATATATCCAACAGTAAACATTTTGGTTTATGATTATTTAGACATTTAAAATATTTTATAGCATTTAAGTGTCCAAATGCAAATAACATATGAATTAATCCAGTGACCTTAGGATGTCCTAGAAAATTGTGCACCATTTTTGTCAGAGGTTTTAGACCAAGGTAATGATGATGAACATTTTAGAAGGGCATTTCAGGTTCATTGGAAAAGATTTTAGTAAACCCTAGTTGGGTTAAGGGGGTGCTGGGGGTTTTGTCATCCCCATTTCCAAGTTTCTGAGTAAAGTAAACATGATGCAGTCACTGTAATGCATGTACTGACTAGGGTTGTAACAACTCACCCCCACTCAGAAAAATCTCATCCCGAGATTTAGGATCCTTCGGGAAGAAGGTGGGGTACTCAAGTCAAAGACGATCCTCCCTTTCACAAGTGGCTTCTTTCTCGGAATGGTGTGACCATTGAACCTTGAGAAACTTGATGTTATGGCGCCGAGTGGTACGTTCGGCTTGATCAAGGATATGAACCGGATATTCTTGATATGTGAGATTATCTTGGAGATCAAGCGTTTCGTGGTCCACTTCACCGATAGGATCCGAGAAGCAACGCCTGAGTTGAGAAACATGGAAGACATCATGGACTCTGGAAAGGTGCGGAGGTAGTTCTAGTTGGTAGGAAACTTCTCCTCGTTTGGCAAGAATGCAAAAGGGTCCAATGTAGCGAGGAGCCTATTTGCCTTTGATACCAAAGTGATGGCTTCCCTTTAGAGGAGTAAGACGAAGGTAAGCCTTCTCGTCAACTTCAAAAGTCATAGCCTTATGTTTATGATCATATTGGCTCTTTTGACGAGATTGGGCTGTTTTTAGCTTTTCACGAACAATGCGAACTTGCTCTTCTGATTCCTGGATCATATCCGGGCCAAAGAATTGTCTTTCCCCGGTTTCTAACCAGTTAAGAGGCGTTCAATGCCTTTGTCCATAAAGAACTTCAAAAGGAGCTTTGCCCATGCTAGATTGATAGCTATTGTTATAAGCAAATTCAGCAAATGGAACGCATTTCTCCCAGTCCATTCCGAAAGAGATAACAGAAGCTCGGAGCATATCTTCCAGAATTTGATTGACGTGTTCTACTTGACCACTTGATTGAGGGTGGAAGGCGGTACTAAAGGAGAGATGAGTTCCCAAAGCATTTTGGAAACTTTCCCAAAATCGAGAGGTGAAGAGACTTCCACGATCCGAGTTAATTTCCAATGGAACACCATGGAGAGACACTATTCGGGATATATACAAATCTCCTAGCTGACTAGCGGTTATAATCTCTCGAACAGGCAGGAAATGGGCTACTTTGGAAAAACGATCAATGACGACGAAGATAGTGTTATTCCCTCTCTTGGTCCTGGGAAAACCGGTAATGAAATCCATACCAATTTTATCCCATTTCCATTCAGGAATAGCTAAAGGTTGAAGGGTGCTAGTAGGTTGTTGATGCTCTGCTTTAACACGACGATAGACGTCGCAATTAGGAATATACTGAACAATTTCTCTTTTCATCCTAGTCCACCAGAACCTCTAGCGTAGGTCCTGATACATCTTGGTACTATCGGGATGAATGGTAAGAGGAGAATCATGAGCCTCCTTAAAGATCAAATGACGTAGGTGCTGGTTCTTGGGAACCACTAGACGGTTCTCAAAGAAGACAACACCTCGGTCATCCATAGAGAAACATTTAGCAACCCCACTAGCAATGTTTTCCTGGATGCGGGTTATACCTTTATCTCGCTTCTGGGCAGCTATGATTTGATCCGTAAGAGTAGGTTTCGCCTCCAATGTGGAAAGGAATCCTTGAGAAACAATGTGAAGGTTAAGCTTTTGAAATTCCTCATGGAGAAGTGGTTGACTTTGTTGCAACATCAGATTGTTAGAATAAGATTTGCGACTTAGTGCATCAGCCATGACATTGGCTTTTCCCGGGGTGTAAGTTATTCCTAAGTCGTAATCTGTGATCAACTCAACCCAACGTCTTTGCGTGACATTCAAATCCGGTTGGGTGAATATGTATTTCAGACTTTGGTGATCGGTGAAGATTTCGCAACGATTACCGAGAAGGTAATGTCACTAGGTTTTGAGTGCATGGACTACAGCTGCAAGCTCTAGATCATGTGTAGGATAATTTTCCTCATGTGGATGCAACTGCCATGAAGCATAGGCAATTACATGACGATCTTGCATGAGTATGCAACCTAGTCCTTGTCGTGAGGCGTCGCAATAGATAACAAAGTCCTTGGAGAAATTTGGTGGTACTAGTACGGGAGCAGATGTCAGGCGTCTTTTCAGTTCCTGAAAACTGTGCTTGCATTGTGGGGTCCACTCGAACTTTTTATCTTTCGTGAGGAGTTCAGTTAGAGGTTTAGCAACCTTGGAGAAGTTCTCGACAAAGCGGCGACAATAGCTCGCTAAGCCAAGGAAACTTCAAACTTGCTTGACCGATTCAGGTGGAGTCCAATTAAGAACGGCTTGAACTCGCTCAGGATTGACAGCAATACCCTTACCAAAGATTACATGGCCTAGATAGGTCACTTCTGGCAACCATAATTCACATTTAGAGAATTTGAAATAAAGGCGATGCTCTCGAAGTTTCATCAACACTAGCCTTAGATGCTCGGCATGTTCTTCCTCATTCTTGGAGTAGATGAGTATATCATCGAGGTATACCAGGACGAATTTATCCAAATACTCCATGAAGATCAAGTTCATTAACCGAGACAAGGTGGCTGGGGCATTTGTTAAACCCAAGGACATGACGGTGTACTAGTATTGGCCATAACGAGTAACAAAGGACGTTTTGGGAATGTCCCCGTTCTTGATTTTGATTTGATGGTAGCCCAACCTCAAATCCATCTTAGAGAAGACTGAGGATCTAGCAAGCTGATCATACAGATTGTTGATCCTGGGGAGCGGATACTTGTTCTTTATGGTGACCAAATTGACGGGTCGATAATCTACAACCATCCGATCCGTACCATCCTTCTTCTTGACGAAGAGGACGGGACAAGCCCATGGAGAAGAACTAGGATGGATGAAACCCTTTTTCAAGGAATCATCGAGTTGTTTCTTGAGTTCATCTCGTTCTAGTGGTGCCATCTTATAGGGTCTCCTAGAGATTGGGACAGTTCCTGGGATAAGATCTTTCACGAACTCGACATTCTGTCAGGTGAAACACCTGGCAGTTCTTCTGGAAAGACATCCTGAAAGTCACGGACTATCGGAACATCTTCGAGGTTTGGCAAAGGACTGACATTAAGAGAGTAGAGATGACGTTTAGCTACTCGGGTCAAGACATTGACTATCTTGCTTGATGGATGTGTAAGTTGAACAGTCCTAGCATAACAATCAATCTTAGCATGATGGGCTGACATCCAGTCCATACCCAAGATGATATTAATGTCCGAGGATTTGAGAGCTATCAACGACGCAAGGAAAACAAGTCTATTGACATGAATTTCATTCCCATGGCTCACTCTAGAAGTTTGGAATTTTGGATCCCGGGGTTTGAATTACCATGTAAATGGGCATATCACAAAATGCGGTGTTGTGCAAATGAGGATAGTTCTCGAATATAAATGAATGAGATGCTCCTGTATCAAAAAGAACAGATGCCGGATGGCAGTTAACAAGGAGCGTACCAAGAACGACGTTGGGATCATCCTGAGCCTCTTCAGCTGAGACAATTCACATGGCCATGTGAAGTGATGGCTGGCTTGGCGTAGTACACCTTCCCTGCTGGCTTGCCACGGCCAACAGCCTTTCCGGACTGGTTGGGGTTGTTCTGGGGACACTCTTGCATAAAGTGACCCGGTTCTCCACACTTGGAACATGTCACAGTGTTGGTACGTGGAGGAGCATTGGCGGTTGATCCACCATAAGACTTGGGCGGTGCATATTGCTGGGTTGGACGAGGTGCCTGATAGGATGGCCTCGTTGTGAACCTGGGCGGCAGAGCTGTGTTGGGCACCCACACCCGGCGCTTCTGAGAGCTAGAACCGGATGAGGAACCAGTGTCACGGGCGTGCTTGCATGTAGCTTCGAAGTCAGTCTGACCTGTCTCAGCACTGATAGCCTTGTTCACTAACTTCTGGAAGGAAGTGCCCAACATATCAAGGTCAACATATTAATGGTTCTCACATCAACAGAAAACCGGGCATAACTCACAAATTTAGTACACGCGACAGTTCTAAATTGAACGAATTAACTTGCAGGGTAGGCATAAAGACTAGTCTTACGGCTTAATTCCCATGTACATGGCGAAACTGGGATCATTACGTTGACTGTGAATGAACTTGGGTTTTCTGATGATTTTACGCTTCTCTGTTACACGGGTGCGTGATCCCTTGGCTGGCAACCCATCAAACTCATCGTACTCATCCTCATCGGCAACATCATCGACACCTATTACCCTCCTCTTCCCATGCATCACTACATGGCAGTTCTTATGCAAAGGGTCTTCTGCAAAGAAAACCTGTGTAGCATCGCTGGCAAGAATGAACGGGTCTTCCTGTAATCATCAACCTTTACGTGTCCAAGAGGGATCCATGAGCACCTGAATAATGCCACCTTAACTTTCACATAGTCAAGCTCCCAAATCTCTTTGATGGTTCCATAGTATACCCTTTTATCAGCTTCATCTACAGTCATCCATTCTATTCGAACATAGCTATTCTGATATGAGGTCTTCTCATCACGTTCATCAGTGTAGAACGTGTATCCATTGATTTCATATGCTTGGTACGTCAACATCGTAGGTGATGGCTTTTGTGCCAACCACGTAGCAATGTCATCGATGGATCCTTGTGCCAAACGCTTCTTGAGCCATTCGGCGTAGTTCTTAGTGTGATCCTTAATCTGCACATCTGATGAAGGCACCATTGGTAAGAAGCTTTGGCGTATCTCCGCCAAGTGTTCTTTGGCGTAAGATCTGAGAACTTGGCTATTAAGCTATACCGTCAAATGGGCTTTCTCTGCCAATTCTCCGGGTGCAGCCATTTGCATGCCAGCAAGGACCGACTTACCTTCTGCCTTCCCTCGTGGCGAGAGAGGGGCAAACCTATAGGTCGTTGTTTCATGTATTCGGTGCAAAACTCAACCTCCTCCGCGATATAACCTTGTAGGATGCTTTCCTCTGGATGGTTTCGGTTCCGACAAAAGCCCTTAAGTAATCCCATGTACCACTCAAAGGGATACATGTTGCGAAGAAACACAGGACCACAATACTTTATCTTGTCGACAAGGTGCACAGTGAAATGGACCATGACATCAAAGAATGACAGTGGGAAAAATATCTCTAGGTTGGACAATATTCTTGCAAGATCATCTTGCATATGGTCCAGCTCTTCAGGATCTACAACTTTCTGCCATAGTTGGTTGAAGAAATCACAGAGCTCAATGAGTATGTTCCTTATATCTTTGTCCATCAGATTCCCGATGGCCACCGGGAGGATTTGTGTCAACATTATTTGGCAATCATGTGACTTCATGTGTCCCAACTTCAATTTACTGGAGCTCACATCCACGAGACTTCCGATGTTTGTGGAGTAGGAAGAGGGTGTCTTAACTGACAACAAATAGTTGAAGAACTGTGTTGCTTCTTTTGTACTGAAATTGTAACTCTGGCGAGCTTTGATGAATTTGTCATCATCTTCTGCTTCACTCTTGCCTTTTGATTGATCAACAAGCATATCGAGCCGTGAACCCTCACCATCCTTTCTTTTACCATTAATCTTGAGTAGAGTACCAAGGATGCTTTCACATACATTCTTCTCTACGTGCATGACATCGATGCAGTGACGTACACGTAGAATCTCCCAGTAAGGTAATTTCCAGAACACCGATTTCTTCTTAAACACTTGACCTTGGGTGTTTGTTTCACCATCAAAGCGTGATTCTTGCCAAGCACAACATTAATTTGTTTAGCCATGTTCTAGACCACCTTCCCATCATAGGGTCTTTGGCCCACTTCTACCTCTGCCATACCATCAAATTCAGCTTTCATCTTTTGGTAGGGGTGATTTTTCCGTAAGAACCTACGATGACGCAAATACACGGTTTTGCACGAGTTGGGAAGTCTTCTGCTAGCTGCCCTATCCATGCATGTGACACACCCTACATCTCCCTTTGTTTTTTGCCCCGATGTGTTGCCTAATGTCGGCATATCTTGAATAGTGTGCACCAGCATCGCATGTAGATCAAAAATCTCCTTTCTGTAAGCATCATAACATTTTACAGCAGGTGCATCTATCCACACTGTCGGCAGTTGTTCTACCAGTAGCTGAAAGAAAATGTCGATGTCATTTCCTGGTTGCTTTGGGCCTTGGATAATCATTGGCATCATAATGTATTTTTTCTTCATACACAACCAAGGAGCTAGGTTATATATGCAGAGAAGCACTGGCCATGTGCTATGATTGGTGCTCATATCGCCAAAAGGATTCATCCCGTCAGTACACTCCCCAAGCCTTATACTTTTAGGATCCTTGGCAAAGTCTTCAAACTTGTTGTCGATTAATTCCCCACTGAGCCCCATCTTTCAGGTGCCTCATATACTTATCCGCAATTCTCTCATCATGATGCCACTACAACCTCTTTGCCTCTCTAGGTTTTGCAAACAAACGCCTCAACCTTAGAATTAAAGGCAAGTACCAAACAACCTTGAATGGGATTCCTGTCTTGATCTCGTTGTCCAATTTGTACTTATCCTTTGCTCTCATACGCTTGTATCGTGCATGCTTGCATTGGGGACATGCGCGTAAATCTTTGTACTCACCACGATACAATATACAATCATTCACACAAGCGTGTATCTTTTGTACTTCAAGTTCCAATGGGCAAACCATTTTCTTCGCTTCATTCATGCTTCTGGGGAGCACATTATCTTCCAGAAGAATTTCTTTGAAAAGACCTAACATCTCTATGAAGCCCTTGTTTGATAGACCGTTTGCTGCTTTAAATCTGAGAAGCGCCAGGGTGGCACTCAACCTGGAATATTTCTTTTTGCAACCTGGATACAATTCTTTCTTGGAGTCCACATGAATAGTTGGCAGATCCTTGTACCCAGTCATATCCTTTTTGGGCCCTCGAAATCTACAATCATAGCAACAAAATCTGGCATATCAAGATCGTCGTCATCTGCGTCGATGTCTTGGTTTTCCAGTGGGCGTTTCAGCTTTCCGGTGTTCCATTGGTAGCTTGACGCCTCTGCCCCGATGTTACATTCAACATCCATGTGACATTGATCGGGGTTTGACATCTCGCAGCCCTGGGTATCTTCATCCATGACCTCCTCTTCACCGTGTTTGGTCCAACGTGTATATCCATCCATGAATCCCCGAGAGACTAAGTGCCACTGGACATCTGCAACTACATGTGACTCTGTATTGGCACAATCAGTACATGGACATAGGATGTAATCCGCATCACCAATTCTCTTCTATGTACTTTGAGCCAAATTCATGAACTCTGTCACGCTACTGATAAAATCTGCGGTTTTCTGATTCTTCATCAATTCAGATTGTTCCATCTGCACCACACGAATGGTAATTAAAAACAAAACAACAACATTAATACATGGATTAACTGCTACCCAATGATGCGTGCATAAATCACAAGACTTTATTTTCATAATTACTGAGGGCGCTCCATATTGTTATCGAGACGTGCAATGACAAAAATTAATGGCCAGTCAATTTACACGCAGAGTACTAGTACAACACTACCCTTAGGAATTAGATACCTTAAGTAAGCCACTCACGAAAAGAATACCTTAATTAAGTAGCCACGTGTCGACCTCCACCAAGCAGACAAAGAAGTGCGATGCGGCGGCACGCCGAGATAGCAGAGTCAAGGAGCAAAGCTTAGTGCGGCTGCTGCCTGAAGTTCGACCTCCACTATCCCGCCATCGACCGTGATGGATGTGCTCGAATCACACCACCCCAACATCGACAGCTGAGCTCCTCCTATCTCCCGCCGCAGACCGAGGATTGACCTCCTATGACGCCGCCACCGCCCATTGACCGAGGATTGACCTCTTCTCCGGTTGCCCTTGCTTAGGCCGCCGCCACCATCTCTTTTTTTGACGGATATCCGCAGAGCGGCTATTTACACGGTATCACTGTAACTCAATTATATGTACATGGTGGTACATCACATACGGTTATGCAATGGCAACAGTGTCTCACCTACGCTATCTTCTCACACGGTTTGGTGCGCAAATTGTGTGTGATGTTGTAATACCTAACACAAGCGACATGTTAAATAGTGTGTCGTATACTCCAACATATAGTGCCATAAGTAGTTCCCGACTGTTAGCTTATCCCCACAGTTTCCCCATTTCCCCCAAATCCCTTCATAGCCTCTGAATTCCCTCTCATGGAGCTTACATTGGGGGAATGCGGGCGACTGGTGCTGATGGTTTCGGTGCGGCTGCTCCTGCTCGTATTGTCTCCACGACGGCGGTCGCCGCCGAGCATTTGCCTAAGGTCATCAGAAGGCAGGTGTACTACGGATCTGAATCGTCTTGTCAGGTTCCAATCTATCCCGATATTTTTTAGGATGTCCAAAGTAGCTCCTTGCTGAATCCATCTTGAATTGACCCCCCCCCCCAGGAAAGCGATTTGCCGCCGGATCCGAAGCATGACTCCAGACTCCTGCAACACGAGTTCGACTCCGAGTTTTGTGCCACCGAGAAGTATGAAATGCTGAGTTGTGTGCACAGACACACTCCTGCTTGACATGTATGCATGGAGGGATTCGACATTGGCAGAGGTTTCTTAGTTTCCCCTTAGAGGTTAGTGCTAAGTTCATCATTTTACTTGAGTTAATGCCACTGCTCATCCTAAATACTATTTAACATTAGCAGGGATATGAGGCTTGTGCCTTTGTTAACTGGTTGGATGAAGAATGGCATGGATGGGCTCGGAGTGTTATAACCAAGCTCGCAGAAGATAACGTTAAGCTGAAGAAGAAACTAGCTGATCTGGAATGTACAATCAGTACAATGAAGCAAGAAAGAATCAATCACAGGCAACAAATGAAAGCAAGAGACAAGAAAGAACTAGCATGTGTAGTTGTGGTTGTCGCATTAGCCATGTTCTATGCACTGTTTGCAATGATGATTAGGGGTTTTGTTTGACAGTATTGCTAAAGCACATCTAGATGTGCTCTAAGGAATGCACATCTAGGTCCTATGCCATTGATGTTACGCGAAGATTCATGCAGATATTTTTCTTTGTCTTTTTTCTTTTCCTTTCTAGTTTGATTATTATTGGCTTTATAAATAAGAAGAGCTCAATGTATTGCTTGCCAACTGTCCAACTTCGTTCGTACCGTCATCGGTGCAATATCCCAAAACTCGTTTCTTGTTTTTGTCCTGAAAAAGGAAACTAGCCAAATAGCCAATAGGAGTCCTGCGCAACCCCGGGAATTTGGAGCCATTGGGTACAAATAATTGCAGTTGATTATATCAAAGGTTAGATAATACGTCAACCCCCACTTCAATTCCCCCCTCCCACCCCCGCGCAAAAAACCCCGCTTCAATTGGTAGTTCCTCTTCTCTGCATACCCCGCTTAAGTGTCCACCATCTTCATCGTCCCCTGCAGGCTGCGCTAAACACTGGCACGCACTCTGCAGCCATGTTGAGCGACAGCTAGGACGACAGTTCAGCCAACAGTCTGGCGCCCGATGATAGGTCAACATCGGAATCATCCCGCTCATCTTCCATGAGTCCGGTGTCGAGCCCAGACCTCGATTACATCCGGTTCATGGAAGGGACGCCGCCTCCGGAGTTGTGAAAACCAGACGGATGAGGAGCCATTGGAGGACGAAGAAGAGGACGATGATGATGAGGAGGAGGAATGGTCGAATGAGAAGCAGGATGATGACGACAGCAACGACGATGATGACAGCGGCGGTGATGAAAAGCCAACAGCCAACAGCAAGAAGCGCCCTCGCCAAGACGATGTCGTGGGGCCATCCGACAACAACAACAAGAAGAAGAAGGACTAAATTAAGCAGACTGTATATATCTCTGTTTATCATGTCAGTGTCATCGCAGACGGTTAGTAATATGTATTCGACAGAGATCTTCTACATTATCGCCCACAGGTTGGTTTGTTGAACTGTGTGCCCCGACGAGCACACAATTCACAAAAAATGACCATATGGGCTGTCTATAATGATCGCACACAATTCTGATTACCGACCAGTTTGCCGGGTATCACACACATCTTGTTACGCCGAATCATTTGTGTTCATCTCAATCATCGCAAACGGTTCATCCGAGCGAACTGTATGCCATATATTGCACACACCTTGATCTGGTTGCCCATTCTGTTGTTCTGTCTCATCGCAAACAATTCATACAGATCAACCGTATGCCCCTCATTGCACACGCAACTAAAATCTGAACTGTTTTTGATGTATCATTCATCGCAAACATTTTGCATCTTTTTTGACTTTTTTTACATCACCGTTTGCGATTTATGCATCGCACACAGTTTCGTCAAAGGGTCTATGATCGTAGTGTCGCGTTAGCAGCATCCTGTAGTAGTGAAGGTAGAAAAGGGACGAATTAAAAAATGGATACAACAAGCAACCTAGTATAGCCATTGAAACTGGTACTGATAGAAATGAAATTGACAGATTTAAACATCTCAAGGCAGGTGCTGCTAGAGGAGAATGGCCGTGTTGTCTATAAAAAGGTATGGAAAATAGATAAGACGTGTTCAGCGTGTTTACTACAACATGATTAATACATCAATCTTACAAAACAAGGCCATTGCAATTGTTGTTGGTAAGATTCAACTGGTCAGTTAATACTTGGTAAGTCCTAAGGGGTAGTTGTTGGGGCACTTCATATGGGCAAGAGCACGCCCCAACTCGGCAGCAGCGGAGGCGATGTGTTCCTACAGGTCGAAGCATGGATTAGTGTCGCTGACATCTGTACCTACAAGAAGCAAGTAAATTGAGGGAGTTATGGACTAAGGGGTCCTCGGGGCGCTAGCCTATTGAATATGGGCTTGATTGGTGAAGCCGCATAGCGACGGGCACTACAAAAAGAACCACTTCCGTGAAGATACATGTTTGTCACAGTAGGTCATGTTTTCTGTCATGCATGTACATCCATGACGATTTTATGACAGAATCAAGATAGTCATACCTGTGCCGTCGTAGAAGTGTTCCATAACAATACAAAAAATATCATCACGGAAGTATCCACTTCCATGACGATAAATGGCACGTCATGGAAGTGGTTTTGTCAAGGGTAACCGGCACATGACATCCACCGGAATGGGTCGCCGTTAACCTATCGGGTTCCGGTTGGGATCCGATAACCCGTTAACCGCCCCGACCATTGGGGATTTTCCACGTGTAAAATTCCGATTCGCCATAGTATCCTTCAGCTCCACGATGGGACATGTGTCATCCAGCGAGTGGATGGGACGCACCTATGGTACATCGACATGTGGCTCGACCCAACAGTGGTCCGTTTAGGTTAAAAGGCTGGCTTGTCAAAATAAGCGGGTCGGCCCATTAGCGGCCTACTTGAGGCAGGACCATTCACAAGCACGACCCATACAAGTTACGTAGAATCGACCCATCAAAGGCCCATTCTAGAATCGACAATTTCCAGCCCATCATCAGTTCCAGCCTGTTAACAGCCTTCTATGACTTTGGGCCCAATTATGGCCCGACCTTCTTTCGGCCTGTTAGTAGCCCATTATAGATATGGACCAATGTGCCGCTGATACGTCTTTTGGCCTTTTCTCGGCCTATTCTGTAGTTGGGCCAACTTCTATCCCGTTGTGACTTTCGGCCTTTCCTCGGCCCATTTTATAAATGGGCCAATTCCTAGCCTATTTTGTCTTTTGGCCTGTTAAGGGCCCGCACAATAGTTGGGCCTTTGACAGTGCCACCTGATTTGGAGTCCATTAGCGGCCCATGTTCCGCAGGGCACACTTTCATTCCGACACGACTTTCGGCTTGTTAAACGCCTATTTTGTAAATTGGGCCTCTTCTGGGCCAAAAACCTTTTGGCCTGTTACTGGCCCGTCATGTAAAAGGGCCGAGCCAAAATTAACAATTATTTCAGCCTGCTAGAGGCCCGCGAGCCATTACCATTTATACGGCCCTATCGAGCTTTTGGCCTGTTAACGGCCCGCTAAGAGTCGTTGTTATGGTGGGCCACATCGTTTGGGAAGCACTAAATATTAAGTTGACCAGCCCAATTAAGGCCCGCTTTGGCATGTTTGTTTGTTCGGATGGCGTCCAGGTAATGTTTGGGCGTGTTGGCCCCAATTTCAATGATATAGCATATACAAAGAATTATCCTACTCTATACTATTGCCTCTAAAAACCTACACTATACAATAAAGAGACAAAGGCATAGAAATGAAGAATAATCCTACAATATACAATAAAGAAATTACAGCAGATTATGCTCACTGGGCATTACAGTTTGATAGTAGTGATAATAAAGCATACACAAACAGCAAATTACATCCACTGGGCAAATAAAGCTCATGCATCATAGACACACATCAACAGAACTTACCATTAGAACTATAATCTCTTCAGAAAATGTCTGTCCTTTTTGATATGATGCAGTGTCCCTACAGTTACTGCCCTTCGTAATCACACCACCTTTGCCAAAAACAGGGAAGCACAACTGGTTCCTCGCTCAATCAGATGACGACAAAATACTAATGATCATTTGCACACATGAACTAGAAAATTTATATTGCAAAAACCCCACCATGTACAAGCACCGTGAAATACGTGAGTATCCGGACAATGGCTGTTACGTCTATGAGCAGGATATCAGCTTGTTGGGGCCTTCATGATTTTTTGAGTTGGAGGCGGGTAAACACCCTCGGTTCACACTCTCTGTTTCTCGGAATCAATTATCCGATTAACCAGGAGGTCACCATTGGCAAGGACCTTGATGGAAGAGAGGCTCTGTTTTCTTTGGAAAACTGTGTCTACATGGCGAGGCCTAGAACTTCAGGAGCAAACTCCCCTGAGTGTCAATGATACAACTTGCAGCCAAAAGAAGGTGGCAATGACAAAGTCATCTGGATTAACTTTGATCCTTGGATGTCTCAAGTCCGACAGGCAGCAATGTGGTTCAAGCCTTCAGGGTGATAGGTAATTGGGCTAATGCATCGAAAGGGTGGAGTACTGGTGCCTCCGGATCACTGGTGGTTGAAGCGGGGATGCAAATTATGATGGTGTTGGATCATCCCTCTTCAAATGACTTGTTGTCTTTGCTGCTTGTTCTGGATGGGTAGTTCTCTCTTTTGTTATGCATATTCCTTATCATTTGGTCATCCTTGTCTATGTCACTCTTACTATGTAATAGTTGCCTCTATTTAGATCATTCTCGTCTGGATCACGAGAGTCTGAGCGCTGCAGATGGGTGCATTTTGGTGGTGTAGACAGACTTCTTATAAACTATCATGTCTTGTTGTTTATGTCGGTAGTAGTCACTAGTCAGTATTTGAATGTTGTATATATTGTTGTTCTGAACTGTTTATTATCTCGAACTGCTGGTGGGCTAAATGAGGGCATCACCATTCTCCAGTGTTCAGAGTATATCTCCTTTTTTCAAGTTATAATTTGAGCTCAGTGTCTTTTTGATGATGTACACTTTTTTGGGCCAGCGAGGTGTCATTGAATATGGGCCG
Source organism: Triticum aestivum (assembly GCF_018294505.1). Lineage (NCBI taxonomy): Eukaryota > Viridiplantae > Streptophyta > Magnoliopsida > Poales > Poaceae > Triticum > Triticum aestivum. Next base: position 254,395,417 of record NC_057795.1, read on the forward strand.
AGTAGTAAAGCAATGCCAAACAGGTCAATTATGACTCTCAGGCTTGGCTCTCCAAAAAATAAAGAAAAAGGACTCTTAGGCCGACATGTGGGTGCCACCAGTGTTTTTGTGCGCTTGCACGCCGAGAGCATATTGGTGCGTGTTTGAAATTCATGCTACCTTTTCATCCCCAATGTCCCACCCCTCCCCACCTCTGGAATCTCGATTCCTACTCTTGTTCCCCCAAATTACCCTGCTGTACTCCTTGTACTCAAGCACACTATCATATCGCCAGTCAACGCGGATCTCCGAGCTAGAGATCCTGAGGTCCGACCAGCCTTTGGGCGCTGCGTGTTGTCGCTCAACAGTGGCATGGCGGCGCTTGACGACCAGTTTGCCGGCAAAGTGTTGATGGTAACCATCAACGGCGACTGACCTCCCGTCTCACCAGACGACCTTGTCAAACCTCTTGGCATTGCACACGGCATCCAAATAAGTGACCTGCTCGTTGAAGTCTGTCCGCCACCGACTGATTTCTTCGTCAAGTTTCGGACAACTTTTGACTGCAGTCATGGGTATGAATCTTCTCGGCGTTTGTTTTGTGATGGCGTGCTGATGAGCTTTGATCGGTGGCACCCAGGATGGGGCTCGGTTCCATCTGAGCTTGAGTTTTTTTTAACAAAGCTTACCTTCCACAGCATGCCTCGACGTGCTTGGAACAATGATACGTCTCCAACGTATCTATATTTTTGATTGTTCCATGCTATTATATTACCCGTTTTGGATGTTTATGGGCTTTACTTTACACTTTTATATCATTTTTGGGACTAACCTACTAACTGGAGGCCCAGCTCTAATTGCTGTTTTTTTGCCTCTTTCAGTGTTTCGAAGAAAAGGAATATCAAACGGAGTCCAAACGCGATGAAACCTTCGGGAGCGATCTCTTTGGAACAAATACAAACCTAGAGACTTGGAGTGGACGTCAAGCAACAACCGAAGCAGGCACGAGGGTGCTTGGCACGCCCCCACCCTCATGGGCCCCTCGAGCATCCACCGACCTACTTCTTCCTCCTATACATGCCCATGTACCCGAGAACATCATAATAGACCACAAAAACCTAATTCCACCGCTGCAACCTTCTGTATCCGCGAGATCCCATCTTGGAGCCTTCGTCGGTGCTCCGCCGGAGGGGGAATCAACCACGGAGGGCCTCTACATCATCTCCAAGGCCCCTCCTATGAGTTGTGAGTAGTTTACCACAGACCTTCGGGTCCATAGTTATTAGCTAGATGTCATCTTCTCTCTTTTTGAATCTCAATACAAAGTTCTCCTCGATCTTCTTGGAGATCTATTCGATGTAACTCTTTTTATGGTGTGTTTGTCGAGATCCGATGAATTGTGGGTTTATGATCAAGTTTATCTATGAGAAATATTTGAATCTCCTCTGAATTCTTTTATGTGTGATTAAGTTATCTTTGCAAGTCTCTTCGAATTATCAGTTTGGTTTGGCCTACTAGATTGATCTTTCTTGTAACAGGAGAAGTGCTTAGCTTTGGGTTCAATCTTGCAGTGTCCTTTCCCAGTGACAACAGGGGTAGCAAGGCACGAATTGTATTGTTGCCATCGAGGATAGAAAGATGGGGTTTATATCATATTGTATGAGTTTATCCCTCTACATCATGTCATCTTTGTTAATGCATTACTCTGTTCTTTATGAACTTAATACTCTAGATGCAGGCAGGATTCGGTCGATGTGTGGTGTAATAGTAGTAGATGCAGGCAGGAGTTGATCTACTTGTCACGGACGTGATGCCTATATACATGATCATTCCTAGATAATCTCATAACTATTTGCTTTTCTATCAATTGCTCGACAGTAATTTGTTCACCCACCATAATACTTATGCTACCTTGAGAGAAGCCAATAGTGAAACCTAAGCCCCCCGGGTCTATCTTTTACCATATAAGTTTTCCATCTACTTTTATTTGCATCTTTACTTTTCCAATCTATATCATAAAAATACCAAAAATATTTATCTTATCATATTATCTATATCAGATCTCACTTTCGCAAGTGGCCGTGAAGGGATTAACATCCCCTTTATTGCGTTGGTTGCGAGGTTCTTGTTTGTTTGTGTAGGTGCGTGGGACTTTTTAGGAGCCTCCTACTGGATTGATACCTTGGTTCTCAAAAACTAAGGGAAATACTTACGCTACTTTGCTGCATCACCCTTTCCTCTTCAAGGAAAACCAATGCAAGCTCAAGACGTAGCAAGAAGGATTTCTGGCGCCGTTGTCGGGGAGGTCTTCGCTCAAGTCAAGACATACCAAGTATCCATCACAAACTCATCTCCCTCGCATTACATTATTTGCCATTCGCCTCTCGTTTTCCTCTCCCCCACTCCACCCTTGCCGTTTTATTTGCCCTCTCTTTCCCAACCTCTCTCTCTTTCGCTTGCCTTTTTTTGTTTGCTCGTGTGTTAGATTGTTTACCTTTTCTTAATGGCTAGTTCCTTATCCGCTCCTATGTCTCCCGAGTTTGAAGTACTTCACTTCAAGCAAAGGCAAGGAGAAAACTTAAAAGATGCTTGGTATAGGATGATGGAATCTTATCACGATTGCACCCTAGAGGTGAATTTTAGAATTCTTCTTCGCAATTTTTATGCTGGGCTAAATATGTCGCATAGACAACTCTTGGATTGCATTGCCAAAGGAAATTTTATTGAAATTGATCCTATTATTGCGCATGAAATTATAGAGGGAATAGTGGGAACACTACCTCAAAAAGGGGGATCACATCCTACCCAAGAAGAAAAACAAGTGTTTGGAAAGATTTGCGAAGTAACAAAAATATTACAAAAGTCTCTTTAGCCTCTTAAAAGTGTTAGCGGAAATCTTCACCGCATGAATATATTGATTACTCTTTGCAATAAGCGGTTGGATTCTTTAGATCTAAACATTTCCGAGTATGAAGGGAAACGTAAAGAACCTCCTGGATTCGAGCATGACTTTGCTAAAAAACTGAAAATTAAAGATGACACTACTTAGATCTATGTTCGCTTTTATGCCTAGCTAGGGGCGTTAAACGATAGCGCTAGTTGGGAGGCAACCCAATTTTATTTGTGTTTTTTGTTTTTGTTTCTGTTTAGTAATAAATTTTGCATCTACCTTCTATTTAGATGTGTTTTTATGTTTAATTTGTGTTTGTGCCAAGTAGAACCTATAGGATAACCTATGATGATAGTTAATTTGATTCTGCTGAAAAACAGAAACTTTGCACGCACGGAATTAGTTTTGTTAAATCACATAAACATGCTTTTGCGTTGATTATTTTTGCTTCAGATCAATAGCAAAATTTTCCAGGACTTCCTATTTTGGTAGGATTTTTAGAGTTCCATAAGTTTGCGTTAGTTACAGATTGCTACAGACTGTTCTGTTTTTTGACAGATTCTGTTTTTCGTGTGTTGTTTGCTTATTTTGGTGCATCTATCGCTAGTATTAAGTGGTATGAACCATAGAGAACTTGAAATACAGTAGGTTTAACATCAATATAAATAAAGAATGAGTTCATTACATTACCTTATGTGGTGGTTTTGCTTTCTTTCACTAACGGAGCTTATGAGATTTCCTGTTGAGTTTTGTGTTATGAAGTTTTGAAGTTTTGGGTAAAGATTTGATGGACTATGGAATAAGGAGTGGCAAAAGCCTAAGGTTGGTGATGCCCATGGCACCCCAAGATATTCAAGAATAGCCAAAATCCTAATCTTGGGGATGCCCCCGGAAGGCATCCCCTCTTTCGTCTTCGTTCATTGGTAACTTTACTTGGAGCTATATTTTTATTCGCCACATGATATGTGTTTTGCTTGGAGCGTCTTGTAGGATATTAGTATTTTCTTTTTAGTTTTCCACAATCATCCTTGCTGTAAACACCTTTTGGGAGAAGCCCACTTGATTGGAATTTATTTGAATACTCTATGTGCTTCACTTATATCTTTTGAGCTAGATAGTTTTTGCTCTAGCGCTTCACTTATATGTTTTAGAGCACGGCGGTGGCTTAATTTTGTAGAAATTTCTAGTCTCTCATGCTTCACTTATATTATTTTGAGAGTCTCTTAGAACAGCATGGTATTTTCTATGGTTATAAAATTGGTCCTAGAATGGTAGACATCCAAGTTGGGTATAATAAAAACTATCATAGGAAGTGAATTGGATGCTATGATCAATTTGATACTTGATAATTGTTTTGAGATATGGAGGCAGTGATATTAAAGTCATGATAGTTGGGTGATTATGAATTTAAACAATGCTTGTGTTGAAGTTAGCAAGTCCCGTAGCATGCACATATGGTTAAAGTTGTGTAACATATTTGAAACATGAAGTGTCCTTGGATTGTGCATCCTTATGAGTGCCGGTCGGGGATGAGCGATAGTCTTTTCCTACCAATCTATTCCTCTAGGAGCATGCGCGTAGTGCTTGGTTTTTGATGACTTCTAAATTTTTGCAATAAGTATATGAGTTCTTTTGACTAATGTTGAGTCCATGGATTATACACACTTTTACCTTTCCATCATTGCTAGCCTCTTCGGTACCGTGCATTGCCCTTTCTCACCTTGAGAGTTGGTGCAAACTTCGTCGGCGCATCCAAACCCCATGATATGATACGCTCTATCACACATAAACCTCCTTATATCTTCCTCAAAACAGCCACCATACCTACCTATTATGGCATTTCCATAGCCATTCCGAGATATATTGCCATGCAACTTTTCACCGTTCCGTTTATCATCATGACACGCATAACTATTGTCATATTGCCATTGCGTGATCATGTAGTTGACATCGTATTTGTGGCAAGGCCACTTTGCATAATTTTTCATACATGTCACTCTTGTTTCATTGCCCATCCCGGTACACCGCCGGAGGCATTCATATAGAGTCATATCTTGTTCTAGTTTTGAGTTGTTATTCATAAGTTGTAAATTAATAAAAGTGTGATGATCATCATTATTAGAGCATTGTCCCCAAAAAGAAAAAAAGAAAGGCCAAAAGAAAGAAATAAAGGCCAAAGAAAAAAAAGAAATAAAAGGGAAAGGACAAAAAAAGAAAGGCCAAAGAAAAAAAAGAAAAATAAAAAAAAGAAAATAAAGAAAATAAATAAATAAGGGGCAATGTTACTATCTCTTTTCCACACTTGTGCTTCAAAGTAGCACCATGTTCTTCATATAGCGAGTCTCATATGTTGTCACTTTCATATACTACTGGGAATTTTTCATTATAGAACTTGGCTTGTATATTCCTACGATGGGCTTCCTCAAAATGCCCTAGGTCTTCGTGAGCAAGCAAGTTGGATGCACACCCACTTGGTTTTCTCTAGTGCATTAGTTGCATGGCAATCCCTACTCCTCATGTTGACATCAATTGATGGGCATCTCCATAGCCTGTTGATTATCCTCGTCAATGTGAGACTTTCTCTTTTTTGTCTTCTCCACACAATCCCCATCATCATATTCTATTCCACCCATAGTGCTATATCCATGGCTCACGCTCATGTATTGCGTGAAAGTTGAAAAAGTTTGAGATTATTTAAGTACAAAACAATTTCCTGGCTTGTCATCGGGGGTGTAGAATTTGGGAGCATTTTTGTGTGACGAAAATGAAGCATAGCCAAACTATCTGATTTTTGTAGGGTTGAACTTTCTTTAGCCATGTTATTTTGAGAAGACATGATTGCTTTGATTAGTATGCTTGAAGTATTACTATTTCTTATGTCAATATGAACTTTTATTTTGAATCATTTGGATCTGAACATTCATGCCACAATAAATAAAATTACATTGAGAAATATGCTAGGTAGCATTCCACATCAAAAATTCTGTTTTTATCATTTACCTACTCGAGGACGAGCATGAATTAAGCTTGGGGATGCTTGATACGTCTCCAATGTATCTATAATTTTTGATTGTTCCATGCTATTATATTACCCGTTTTTGATGTTTATGGGCTTTATTTTACACATTTATATCATTTTTGGGACTAACCTACTAACCGGAGGCCCAACCCGTATTGCTGTTTTTTCCTATTTCAGTATTTCGAAGAAAAGGAATATCAAACGGAGTCCAAACAGAAAGAAACCTTCGGAAGCGTGATTTTTGGAATGAACATGATCCAGAGGACTTGGAGTGCAAGCCAAGAAGGAGCCCAGGCGGCCACGAGGGTGGAGGGCGCGCCCCCCTATCTCGTGGGCCCCTCAGGCGGCCACCGACCTACTTCTTCCTCCTATATATACCCACGTACCCCGAAAACATCCAGGGAGCCAACGAAAAACAATTTCCACCGCCGTAACCTTCTGTGTCCGCGAGATCCCATCTTGGAGCCTTCGTCGGTGCTCCGGCGGAGGGGGAATTGACCACGGAGGGCTTCTACATCAACACCATAGCCCCTCCGATGAGTTGTGAGTAGTTTACCATAGACTTTCGGGTCCATAGTTATTAGCTTGATGGCTTCTTCTCTCTTTTTGGATCTCAATACCATGTTCTCCTCGATCTTCTTGGAGATATATTCGATGTAACTCCTTTTGCGGTGTGTTTGTCAAGATCCGATGAATTGTGGGTTTATGATCAAGTTTCTCTATGAGAAATATTTGAAGCTCCTCTGAATTCTTTTATGTATGATTGAGTTATCTTTGCAAGTCTCTTCGAATTATTAGTTTGGTTTGGCCTACTAGATTGATCTTTCTTGCAATGGGAAAGTGCTTAGCTTTGGGTTCAATCTTGCGGTGTCCTTACCCAGTGACAATAGGGGTAGCAAGGCACGTATTGTATTGTTGCCATCGAGGATAAAAAGATGGGGTTTATATCATATTGCATGAGTTTATCCCTCTACATCATGTCATCTTTCTTAATGCGTTACTCTGTTCTTATGAACTTAATACTCTAGATGCATGCTGGATAGCGGTTGATGTGTGGAGTAATAGTAGTAGATGCAGGCAGGAGTCGGTCTACTTGTCGCGGAGGTGATGCCTATATACATGATCATGCCTAGATAATATCATAACTATGCACTTTTCTATCAATTGCTCGACAGTAATTTGTTCACCCACCGTAATACTTATGCTATCTTGAGGAAGCCACTAGTGAAACATATGGCCCCCAGGTCTATCTTTTATCATATAAGCTTTCAATCAACTTTTATTTGCATCTTTACTTTTCCAATCTATATTATAAAATACCAAAAATATATTTATCTTATCATACTATCTCTATTAGATCTCACTTTCGCAAGTGGCGGTGAAGGGATTGACAACCCCTTTATTGCGTTGGTTGCGAGTTCTTTGTTTGTTTGTGTAGGTGCATGGGACTTTTGAGGAGCCTCCTACTGGATTGATACCTTGGTTCTCAAAAACGGAGGGAAATACTTACACTACTATTGCTACATCACCCTTTCCTCTTCAAGGAAAACCAACGCAATCTCAAGACGTAGCACATAGCCATACAACGGTTTGCTAGGAAGGGTGAAAGAGGTTAGGGGCTGACATGGCAATTTGGGAGGCTTGATAAACAAGTGGTAGGAAGCGCGACATAGCGATAGCATCGAAACAACTAGCATAGCAATGATAGTAGTGAGATCCAGGGTAACAGTCATCTTGCCTGAAATCCCGCTAGGAAGAAGAATGAGTTCATGAAGAAGACGAACGGGCGAAGACAAACCAAGCATAGTCGAATGAATCCTCACGATTGCAACAAAACATGAAATATCGAGAAGAAGCACAACAGGAAAGAAGCAAACAACACGGTAAACACACAACACATAAACTTGACATGATGCTCAACCAGGTATGATGCAAGACAAGGTTTAATGTTATTAACATGGCACGAGGTGAAGCATTTGCAAACTATCTATTTAGGCAAGTTTAAATGAGGCCGGAAACACAAATAACAATTCCTGAAAATCCCCATATGCATATTTCGAATTTGCTACTGTTCTACCCTATACACAACTTTAGAGTTGTCAAACAGGGAAGTAAAGTGCACCATGTTAATATATGCATTTTTCTAGACAAGTTACATATAAAGAACATTTAAAACCAAGCTACGGTTATTTAGTTATGAAATAAACCATTTTAGCATGTCATTTATGCGAATTAATGCAAACAACAAGGTTAATCATTTTTAACTTTGAAGGAAGCAGCATATTATGAAAGTACATGAAAATCTGTGCAAGATGCATATATGACATGTTTTAGTTGGATGCATGGACATATAGTTATTGACAATTCAAAAAGATGGCATTTATGTGAATATGCAGAAACAGAAGAAACAATAGGGGACACGGGCTGGGCCAACCACGGAGAATGACGAGGGGGCCCGGGTGTGAGGTGGCAGGAGTGTGGATGTGGAGAGGATATGTGTGAAATAACAGAAACAACATAAAAATAAAAAGAAGGGCAATGGGATTGAACCCAGGACCTCCTACAGGTTTGGCAAAGAGGTCAACCAGTTGAGCTAGAAAACACGTGTGATAATGGATGGTCTCGGCGTAAGATGACACATCCTCTTGGACTGATTTGAACTGAAGAAACATGATCAGATAGCAAAATGAAAAGGATTAACAACAAATAGGGGTGCCTGGGACTCGAACCCAGCACCTGCTGGATGTGCACAAGCGTGATTAACCAGTTGAACTAGACTGGATCCATGATATCGAGTGGGTTTGGCTATAGATGAAGCAGCACTGATAGTCTGAAGGCGCAAACGCGCAGCCTTGGGGGTTCGATCTCAGGGCTCCCCTGTAGGATAGTGTGGCCTTGACCACTGAGCTATTGCTATGTTTGGTGCCGAATGGAAGCTCAGCTCATTATGAATGATCAGTAGTCCTAGCCTTCTTCTCCAGTGAATGCACAGGTGCATCGGAGGCGATGATGGCGAGCAAACGCAGCGGCAGCTGCTGGTGTGATGAGCCAGCGGGGGTGCGGAAACAGGGGATGGGTGCTATTGCGTGTACGTGTGTGTGCAGGAGATGCATGGGTGTGAGGTGCTCGAGCACCTCATCCATGGCGGTCAGAGAGCTTCATCTCATTCGAGGGGGCATTCAAACGCTCTAATCGACGAAGTAAATGAGGGAGGAGGAGCGGGGAGGGCCGGCTGCTCACCGGGCTCTCGTGGAACATGAAGAGAGGGCCGGAGACGTGGTGCAGAGGCAAGGTGAGACGCTGATCGGGGCGGCGTCCTCGAGTCCATGAAGAAGTTGAAGCAAGGGAGGTAGACAAGGGTGCTGAACTTGGCGATCCGGGCTCGGGGAGTCGCGGGGAGACGTTTCGGGAGTCGCGGGACTTGCTGCGGAGGAAGAAGACGATCGGGCAATGTTGTTACGTCAGGCTCGAGCTTAGCTCGATGGTGATGGCGACGGCAGGGGCGTGGGGAGCTTACCTTGGCGGCGGGAGGAGGCAGAAGAGGGGATAACGAAGCAAGGAGGAAACCCTAGGGTTGGGGCAGGATTATATAGGAGGAAGGGGGACATCACCGGCCGTCAAATCAACCGGACTACCAACGTGGAGGCTCTGGATGTCCTGCCGTACAGGGAGAAGACGATGAACAGAGGAACTATGCTGGTGGGCTTGGCTGGGCTGAAAGGTGAGTGTAGGTGGGCTGGGTTGCCGGGAGGAACAGCCGGAAGTGGGCTCTCTCATCTTAATATGAAATTATTTCTTTACCTTATTTCTTCAACCAAAACTTAGGAGAAAAGAAAGAGGTGCTAGAGATGGAATATTTTAGAAAATAAAATATCCCTGGAGTCTTGAGAATACGCACAATTTGAAAAAATTGGTTTGGCAATTTTTAGAGGAAGAAAAATAACTCAAGTTTGAATTTATTCAAACTTGAGCCATTTTTTAACCCAACCAAAGGAACTCTAAAATGGATGAAACCTGACAGAGTGGTCAAAGACATGGTGTAATATTTGTAGGGAAAAGATGAACATTAATGGGGGATGGAAAATGTCACTTGCAAAAACATGAAGGAAGAAGGAAGGGATAGGTGATGATACATGGGCATATGGCTTGAGAGAGAGATAGCAAGGGCCGATGCAAACACAACATGAAGAATGCAACCCACATGATGAGCATGATGAAATGCAAAATGACAAGGGTACAATGCAACATAACAAGTGAGATGAGCATGGTGCAAGAAGCAAATATATGACAAGGCACTCAACATGATCATGGCATAAACATATAGGAATGAAATATGCAAAACAATTATGATAATGCAACAAACATAATAAACACACGACAACAACTAAAATAAATAGAAGGCATCTGGAGCATCGGTCTTGGGGCGTTACATCTAGCCTATGGGCATTCCGATGATGATGATAGTTGCCCTCTACAGACTAACCCCTCTAGTTTATATACACACTGGAGGGAGGTCTAGGGTTTGTACAAGGTCGGTTTATCAGGTAGGGAAACCTCCGGACTCTATTCTTGCCTTCCACACATTGAGAAGCCTCATCCAGACTCGATAGATAATCTTCAGCTTGATCCTGCACAGCCCATGCAACCCGGCCCACACTCCTGGGCCGGACACCTAAGGACCCCCGAATCTAGGACTCCCTCAGGAGCCCCCGAACTTGCCTTCAATGACGATGTAGTATGCGAATGTAGGTCTTCGGTTTGGAAGGCGGGTTCTTCATTGTATTCTGAATTGAAGATACTCCGGTATAGGTTTCCGCGCCCAGTCTTTATTAATTCTTCCTGCCATTGCCACGATTTCCATGCGTTTGAGTGAATGCGAACTATTCTTATCCCTGTATTTTAATATTCCTGACAGGCACAAGCCGCGCCTATAAAGCAAGGCGAGATCCTGAAACCATCATCCCGCATCACACCAAAAGCAACAGAACAAACCACAGAAAACAAGCCATGGCAAGTGCTCCTAGTTCCTCCTCACATCCTCATGGCCCTCAAGAGGGGGACTGACAGAGTTTCTCCATATCTCACCTCCAGCTCAGTCGACTCCAAACGCAAGGATATCTCCCTCCCCCAGATCTAGTCTCTGTATGGGCGAGCTTAACCACTATAGGTGCCGATGCATTGACGGAGAATTTCCCCAATACTAGCCAAGGGGAGAGGGTGTGCTTCACCTCATTCCTTTTGAGGGGCGTGGGATTCCTAATCCGCCCCTTCCTCAGGGGTCTATGATAACCCACAAGTGTAGGGGATAATTGTAGCCTCTTTCGATAAGTAAGAGTGTTGAACCCAACGAGAAGCTAAAGGCAGAACAAATATTCTCTCAAGTCCTATCTGCCACTGATACGACTCTACGCACGCTTAGTGTTTGCTTTACCTAGAACAAGTATGAAACTAGAAGTACTTTGTAGGTGTGACAAGATAGGTTTGCAAGATAATAAAGAACACGTAAATAAAAAGTAGGGGTTGTTTAGATAAAGAAACAATAAAGTAAAAATAGCGAGTGTGGAAAAGTGGTGGTAGGAGTTGTGAAATTGTCCCTAAGCAATTGAATACGTTATTGGACCGGTAATCACTATTGCAATTTTATTTGAGGGAGGGGCATAAGCTAACATACTTTCTCTTCTTGGATCATATGCACTTATGATTGGAACTCTAGCAAGCATCCGCAACTACTAAAGATCATTAAGGTAAAACCCAACCATAGCATTAAAGTATCAAGTCCCCTTTATCCCATACGCAAACAACCTACTTACTCAGGTCTGTGCTTCTGTCACTCACGCCACCCACCATAAGCAAATCATGAACATATTGCAAACCCTACAGCGGGATCCCTCACGATTGCGTGACATGGAGAGCACCATAGGACAGCACCAATAATATAACATGCAACTCAAACCAATCATAGCAATTCATCAATCACCGATAGGACAGTGAAAATCTACTCAGACATCATAGGATGGCAACACATCATTGGGTAATAATATGAAGCATAAATCACCATGTTCAAGTAGAGGGTACAGTGTTGGGTTCTACGGTAGGGTGCGTCGACTGCAAATTAAAATTTTCCTACACGCAGAGCAACAGGAACATGCTACGGGAGATGGATCACAGTTCGTTACCACTAGACGCGCAGTGCATGTAGCGGAAGAAGAGTTGGGGCAGCACGTCCGCGTGGATGGTCTCCTCCTCGTCCGATCTCCCTCGAACAGCCGGTCGTCCGATCCCACGTACAAGTTTGCCGGAGCAGCGCAAGTGCACCGCCTCTAATGGTATCCACGTGTGCGGGAGGAACACCGTGCGGCGGACTGCTAGGTCCGATCACACAGTCGGCGGTGAGTGGAGGTGGCTATTCGCAACTCATGCAAACCCTATTCGCAGCGCCAAAGCGATCACTCGAATAAGTGCGCTGCACCACCACTTTATGTAGGCGTCCGTCACGGGCTCAACACTTGGGCCTCGCACGGACCTTAAAGCCCACATGTCTACTCGACCACAATCCGAATACAGCTCGGATCACATCCGACCAGTGTCCTCGGATCCGACCTCGTAGGTTCCTTCCCTTAAGCGCGCGACCCCTTAGGTTCAAGTCAGCCTGGTTGCAGTTCGGATCACCTCCGACCTGCGCGGTTGGTAGCGGTCTCTAGCAAGGCGTGCCGACCACCAAGCAGACTATGAAGCTGGTTAGGCGAACCTGTACAACATGTCACACTTCTGTTCCCTTTGCCACATGATATATGTTCTCGGGCTCAAGGCGATTCTGTCATCCTTGTGCTAGCACGACCTCTTTCTCGTTCCAGTGATACCGACCAAACGAATTATCTCATAATCCCTGTCGCATGGCCATGCTTATCCTAGTCGGATCACACGAGGGGCCCAGAGAATATCTCTCCTGATCGGAGGGGCAAATCCCATCTTGCTCGACCATGTCTCGCAGCATGGGACTGGACAAACCCGAAACCTACCTTTGTAACTACCCAGTCACGAAGTAGCGTTTGGTCGGCCCAAAGCAAGTCTGTCACCATCTCGAGTACATGCGTCAGCTCAGGTCTTAGGACATAGAACGTATGTTGTACTAGAGACTCACAGATGACATATCGCTGCGTCTCATAGTTGGGTCTGTCCGACTCGGACCTTATCTCGACTCGGATCTGACTACGTTGAATCCGACCAGACCTTTCCAAGTCCATATTATCCGATTAGCATCCAATGCTCCATGGCTAGTGAGACCAAGCCATCGACCGTGTCATATGCTAGTCTAGTCGGCTGCGCGTCCACACAGCCCTTTCGACTAGGGACCTTTTAGGACAGTCATCATACAATGCATAGTCCCACAAACAAGTCACGTACTTGCTGATACACATCATTGATAATGTCCAAGGACTATCTTTATTCATAAACACATAGGAAATATCATCATACATGATTGCCTCGAGGGCATATCTCCAACATACAGCGGGTTGCGGGAGAGTGGACCGTTGTAGATAGAAGGGGGAAGGTGATGGAGATGTTGGTGAAGATGATGGAGGTGTTGGTGAAGATCGTGGTAATGATGATGGCCCCCGGCGGCGTTCCGGCGCCATCGGAAGCAAGGGGAGAGAGCGCCCCTTCTTCTTCTTCTTCCTTGACCTTCTCCGTAGATGGGAGAAGGGTTTCCCCTCTGGTCCTTGGCTCCCATGGCGTGGGAGGGGCGAGAGCCCCTCCGAGATTGGATCTATCTCTTTGTTTCTCTCTGTTTCTGCGTTCTGGGATTCTGCCCTGGCACCGTTTCTGTTATATCTGGAGATCTGTAACTACGATTGGATTGAAACCTTCGCACAGATATTTTTCCAAAAATTAGCTTTCTTGTGGCCAAAGAAGGGCGTTAACCACCTTACGAGGGGCCCACGAGGGTCAGGGGCGCGCCCACTTAAAGTGGTGGCGTGGGCCACCCTCGTGGCCACCTTGGGCATCGTCTCGCGTTGATTCTTCCTCCCAAAAATCACAAATATTCCAAAATAATTCTTTGTGCATTTTTATCCTGTTTGGACTCCGTTTGATATGGGGTTTCTGCGAAACATAAAACATGCAACAAACAGGAACTGGCACTGGGCACTGGATCAATATGTTAGTCCCAAACAATAGTATAAAAAGTTGCCAAAAGTATATGAAAGTTGAATAATATTGGCATGGAACAATCAAAAATTATAGATACGACGAAGACGTATTAGTCTACTGGAACACTACGGGATCCAGCTGCACAACCTCACACCAGGTTCTATTTTACATATCTCCGGTTTCGCTACTCTTTGCGAATTTATCTTGGGTTGCGAGGCTCACTTTGAACTATGGAAAAAGTTTTCTGCCTCGTCCCCCACCATCAGGGCGGCTGATCTATTTTTGAAGTGGGTGGCACCTAAGTATGGCGCATAGCCGGATCCGGCTACCCCGTCAGGACTCCGAAGAAAGGATCTGCCGAATGGTCTTCGGAATGGTTCTATATCGATGATGTACCCCTTCAGGACCCTGCTCGGCGCAGACTACTAGAATTTTCCAGTGCCCCCTTGAAGAAGCTATACAACTGGCGTCCCAAATTCTCCGCCCAGGAAGACAGTGCGGAGGTGATGAACTTGGTAAACAAGATCAAGATATTGACCCATTTCGGACTCTCCATAGTGGACGTTATGGGTATCGTGATACAGAGATGCATCCAGCCACTTCAGTCCCGGGTTACTCCCCTATGGAACTACAACGGGGAGGACGACGCATCCCGCTATAGGAAAAAGGGTCTGGATGGCCAAGCCGCATTGGCGACAGCCCTGGCCGACCTCTATAAAGGAGAAGAAGAAGACTTCCTTTGTGTAAATTTCCGAGAAGCCTATTCCATGTACACTCCTATTGAATTGGTAAGTTTCCTAACCGCTCAATGCTTTTTTATCCATAGACATGCACCGGATACCCTAGCTATTTATTTTTTGAATAGTCATGGAGGCAAATTGTCGAGAACATTAACTGCCCCGCCACCCAGCCAGAGGATCATGATAGCAATGAAGATCCCGGATTCCATGAGGATCCATACATATTCGTAGAGTTCGAAGATGGAGTCTACTGCCAGGCGAGTCTTGACGGCTCGGCGGTGGCCATTATGGCGGACTACCCCGACCTCTATCCCTTCGTGAAGGTAAGTATTCAGAAATTGTATTCGCAGGGAAGAGGGATACTTTTGCTCGACTCTTTATCCTCCGCATTAGGCCATGTTTCGTAGGATCGGCGCTCAACGAGCCGTACTCAGGGATGAGCGACCAAGAGAATGCCAGCCCCTTCGTGGAAGGCTCACGCAAAGCGAAAGGAAGTCGGCAGTATGATACGTCTCCAACGTATCTATAATTTTTTATTGTTCCATGCTATTATATTACCCGTTTTGGATGTTTATGGGCTTTACTTTACACTCTTATATCATTTTTGGGACTAACCTACTAACCGGAGGCCCAACCCGAATTGCTGTTTTTTTTGCCTATTTCAGTGTTTTGAAGAGAAGGAATATCAAACGGAGTCCAAACGGAATGAAACCTTCGGGAGCAATCTTTTTGGAACAAACGCAATCCAGGAGACTTGGAGTGGACGTCAAGAAGTAGCCGAGGCGGCCACGAGGCAGGAGGGCACGCCCTAGGGGGTGGGCACACCCCCCACCCTCGTGTGCCCCTCGTGGCTCCCCTTACCTACCTCGTTCGCCTATATATATCTACGTACCCCGAAAACATCTAGGAGCACCACGAAAAACTATTTCCAACGCCACAACCTTCTGTATCCGCGAAATCCCATCTTGGAGCCTTCGCCAGCGCTTTGTCGGAGGGGGAATCGATCACGGAGGGCCTCTACATCTTCTCCAAGGCCTCTCCGATGAGTTGTGAGTAGTTTACCACAGACCTTCGGGTCCATAGTTATTAGCTAGATGGCTTCTTCTCTCTCTTTGAATCTCAATACAAAGTTCTCCTCGATCTTCTTGGAGATCTATTCGATGTAACTCTTTTTGCGGTCTGTTTGTCGAGATCCGATGAATTGTGAGTTTATGATCAAGTTTATCTATGAGAAATATTTGAATCTCCTTCGAATTCTTTTATGTATGATTGGTTATCTTTGCAAGTCTCTTCAAATTATCAGTTTGGTTTGGCCTACTAGATTGATCTTTCTTGCAATGGGAGAAGTGCTTAGCTTTGGGTTCAATCTTGCGGTGTCTTTTCCCGGTGACAGCAGGGGCAGCAAGGCACGTATTGTATTGTTTCCATCGAGGATAAACAGATGGGGTTTATATCATATTGCTTGAGTTTATCCCTCTACATCATGTCATCTTTCTTAATGCGTTACTCTGTTCTTCATGACCTTGATACTCTAGATGCAGGCAGGAGTCGGTCGATGTGTGGAGTAATAGTAGTAGATGCAAGAATCGTTTCGATCTACTTGTTACGGACATGATGCCTATATACATGATCATGCCTATAGATTCTCATAACTATGCACTTTTCTATCAATTGCTCGACAGTAATTTGTTCACCCACCATAATACTTATGCTATCTTGAGAGAAGCCACTAGTGAAACCTATGGCCCCCGGGTCTATCTTTTATCATATAAGTTTCCCATCTACTTTTATTTGTATCTTTACTTTCCAATCTATATCATAAAAATACCAAAAATATTTATCTTATCTTATTATCTCTATCAGATCTCACTTTCGCAAGTTACCGTGAAGGGATTGACAACCCCTTTATCGCGTTGGTTGCGAGGTTTTTGTTTGTTTGTGTAGGTACGAGGGACTTCTGTGGAGCCTCTTACTGGATTGATACCTTGGTTCTCAAAAACTGAGGGAAATACTTACGCTACTTTGCTGCATCACCCTTTCCTCTTCAAGGAAAAACCAACGCAGTGCTCAAGAGGTAGTGTAACATCCTGATTCTCGGAATGTTTAAGAAAAAGTTTTCCAAAAATCAGGGCGAGAAAATTTCATTTGTTTTATTTGTTAACAAAGCTTAAATTTGGCTTTTATAATTTGAAGGATTTAATTTGAACTAACGTGAACCTAAAGTAAAATTTGAGTTTAATTTCTTTCTTTTAGTCGGGCTTTATTTTCTCTTCTATGGAATATTTAAATTTGCGCCTTGAATTTTCTATGGGTTACTGAAATTCATTTTATTTTTTTGAGCTTCTTTTCCTAGTCTAGATTTTCTGGAGAGGAAAATCAATTATTTTCCTCTGTCAAACTCTGTACAGAATTTCCTTCACTCAATATCTTTCTCTCACCCCTAGGTATGCATTCCATATTTTCCCTCCCAACCGAAGGTTTTATTTTGTCCTGGGCTGCAACCCAACCACTCCTTCTCTATTCTTTTTGCTTCCACATGGGCCTAGCCGAACTGGCCCAACACCCAACCTAGTGACCAACCCTCTTTTCCTTCCTCTGCACGCTCACGTTACACATGAGGTAACCTTAACAGCCACCTAAGCATACACATAGGAAACGTATACGTCTTCCTTTGATTCCTCCTCCCTTCCTATTCCTCTCCACTCACCATCTCTCCCACCGAACACCTCTTCTCCTTCCTCTTCCTTCGTCCTTACGCTCGGTCGCATACAGAGAGGAAACGTTATGAGAAGAAACCTACAGCCACTCTCCTGCCTTCCCCTTCACTCCCATAAATCTCAACCTTTTCAAGTTCTGAAGATATGTAGATGAGCGCCCCGACCTCCTCTTCCATTCCTATAGCAACTCATTCCCTCTCCCTTCCTCCTCTACCAAAGAACTCTCCCTGAACTTTGAAGCTCCATGGACGCGAGGTCTCCATCCTGATGACTCGGACCACCCCCATCCATGCCCTTGCGCCAGAAGGTCCTGCTCCATGTCGTGACTCTATTCAGAGAAGAAAGAAAGCGATCCGTTGACCACACGCGCAGAATTTCGCATGTCCGTCTACACTATTCGTCGAGTTCTTCGCCTCGTTCTGTCAAACTCGGTGAGCCTCTATCAAATTCCTTTTGCACGCGTACTCACCATCATCTATTCTATCTCGTAGACATCATCATTCAGCTCATCTATGTCGTTGCTCGCGCCGATGCATGAACGGATTCTATCGACATGTCCGCGTACTTTTTAGTTCTTGTGTTCAACATATGATTTGTTTCTCGTACCCATAGTAACCCCATGATGGAGTTAGATCGCTAGTTTTATCAATAGGATTTTAGTATACATTTTGTTATAGCCGTTCTTGCCCAAGATTTAATGGAGTTTGTTCATCGGTTAAATTTTATATTAATTTGTTATTGTTCTTATGTTTGCGATATGCCTAGAAGTGCATCCTAGTGGTCTCATAATTTTTGCCTGTGATAAATGGCTTATTAGAGTTATTGTTTATTGTTTACCGATTATAGTTTTTGTTGTCGCAAGTTGATAATTGTTTGTATTGTTATTGACTTGTGTTAGACATGTCTATAGATATTGAGTATAGTCTGGTATGTTGTTATGTAGACAATTTCTTGTATCATGTAGTAGTGTGAGACGCTTTTGTAATAGCTATTGTGAATTATCATCATGAGTAGTAGTTGATCGGTGAACTTTTGTGTTAATTTTATATGTTCGGGATATAGTTAGGAGTGTATGCTAGTTGTCTCATAATTTTCTGTGTGGCATGTGACATGTTAAATTTATTGTTTACCGATTATATTTTGTTTAAAATAAGTTTTGCATGCTATTTCCACTTGACAATTTGGTGTATTGTGTATAGTACCCTTTTATGCATGCGTACAATATTTGGTGAACGCTCAACATGCTTATATTTATGTGGAATTATTCTAAGTTTTGCTTTATGTATCTAATCGTGAAATACTTCATGTTTAATTTAGTTTAGTTCATTCACTAGCATGAAGATATCTTAGGTATATTTTATATATTGACTTCACCTTTGTTGCATGTGTATTTGTCAGGTTTTTTTTATCATATCATGCGATACTTTAGGTGATGTTTATTTAAATTATTTGTGTTACCTAGTTTTGTTACTAGTGGTTATGAAAATTTGGTATGTTATCGACCATAGTCATAGTACTTGTTGTAGGTCTATTGTTTGTGTTTATATTATGTGTTATCATGCATGGAGATCATTACTTTTATAGAGTGTGAGGATTGCGCCTTACAGTGTAGTGCTTCTCATTTCTTAGATATTTGTTATCCGAAATTACATGGTTGGATACTTCATGTCATGGTTATATTTGTATTGCTTTACATAATTTATTTTTGTGGCATAGAGCATAGCTTATAACATCTTAGTAATTTTCATGTGTGTTTATTTATCCTAGTTTATTACCATGCCATGTTGGTAATTGCTTAAAGTAGAATACATGGTTTTATTGTATGTCCCAAGTGTTGCAACATTGCTAGTTTGTACTTTTTGATCGCACATATGGTTAGCCTTTTCCTATTAGACATACATGTTACCAGTGTATGATCTCCTATGACTTAAGTTTGATGCTTGATCAATACCCTGCATGATGATGCGACTTCATAACTAGATTGTATAGCATGTGTGTACCAGTTCATGTATTAGATCATGCCTAGTGGTGTATCTTATGTCTTTGCAACTATAGATTGTAACAAATAGAGGTGCATGTCATTTTCACTCATGCTAGTATAGTACATTACTTGATGTCATGATCTAGTTGTTTAACTTGCAAATGATTAGTATGACGTCCATGTGCTTTTAGAACATAACTATGTCCGTGTGTTTATATGAGATAACTAGTATGTAAGGTTGTGTGCTCTTGCCATTCTTGATACTCATGTTAGCCGATATCAACTAAGTTATCTCATTTTGTGAGTTGTATTCAATTAGTACCATACTTTGGCATCTCGTGTGATGATCATTCATACTTAGTGTTATACATTGTATCTAATTATTGCGTTGTTGGGTATCTAGATGTTGTTGATGCAAGTGGTCTTTCATGTTTTATGATGTTTCATGTGTTATAGTTGCACTTGTGTTGCTCATATGTGCTTGACTTGTCTCATGTTAGTGTCAGGAGTGTTTGGCACATGTTGCATTATCTCATTACATGATTAGGATAGTTTACCTTTCAATAATTGAGTTGTGTCTTTCTCATATGCTTAGTGCACATTGCTTTGTTGTTAATCATGTTGTGGTAATTTTTTGCTAAAGGTCATTTGGATATTAGTTGTTTCCTTTATTATAAAGAGTGTCCTAGTTTAAGTGTCTTCTCATGGTCACTCATATGTTTAATGCTTCTGTTATTAGATAAGACCTCTTGATGATTCTATACTCACATGCCTTGTATGATGTGCCTGGTTATTTAATTTTCCAATTAGTTTTGTGATAGCATTGGTTTGTCTTTTGTCATAGAAATGCTTGCTAATAGTTGTTATGATTGGTGTTTAGTCTTTGCCTATTGTTAACCATTATAAATATTTGGATACATCCCAATATTTACTTGTGGTTGATTGTTACTCTTAATCATATCATGCCTAGGATAGTTGTTCATGCACTTGTTCCGTGTGTTGTATAGTTTCTTGTTAATTGTTTGACAAATGAATTGGTTGGTATAAAGGAGTTGATCCTACTTTCGTTAATATTGTTTTAAGGTTAAACCTAGGTCCAACTAAATTCATGTTGCTGTATGATGTTTCATTGATTATCTAGTATGGTTTGTAATTTTTGTTTGTTTGTTTATTTGTTTGTCTTATGAAACACTTGCTTTTGAATTGTTATATAGTTGATGTGCATGTTTACCTACTATTGACCATTATAACTATTTTGATTTCATCTAAATATTTAATTGTGGTTGTCTGTTACCTTTATCATGCCATTCTATGATTGGTAGTTAAAATGCATATGTTGGTTCCATTCCATGTGTGTATGCCATTGTGTTGGTTATATAGTAGTTTCTTATATAGTTAGTCGTGAAGTGTAGTAGGTACTACTTGTAGTCAATAGCATAGTTTGTACCGGGACGTTAGTCTTGTTGGGAAGCCTTGATTATCCATCATCAACCTAAACCATGTCAATTCATTGAGTCCTCTACTTACCTTCCAATCATTCTATCTCTTTTTGGAATCTCCATCTGATCAATATCTTTCTATCCATCCACTCTTAAATTGTTTTGGATGTTACTTGGATTTGATATTGCTTTCGTATTTATTATTTGTCTTTTGCTATCGTTAATACGAGTAGGGGGTGACGACGATGTTGGACATGGACAAAAACAGGTTGTCGAAGAAGGACTCAACAACGAAGGCATGCCTCCTTCTTTGATCATACTTATCCTATGCTTTACAAAATTGCATTGTGTTTTATGGTTACTATATGCATGCTATTTTAATTCTCATAGCTAGCGTGTCGATTGGACACATTACCTTGATCCGCTTGTCGCCTATTTACTTGACACCTGAGTAGAAGTATATAATTCCGGTAGAGTAGAAATGCTTAGCCATGCTTATCACCCTATAGGTGCCTTGTTGAATGACCCCTGAGTCATTGACAGTTGAAACTTAACGCTGAGCTAGGCCTGTTGGCCCTTGTTGACCTTCTCTATCCTCTTCTACTCTGGGTGAAACCTACCATCTGAATACTGGTGCGGGCGACAGCTGAATCAAGGATTGAAGGAGCGATTGGCCTCCCTTCACTTGTTGAAGGGGGCAATCAGTCGTCCATGCCGCATGAGGCCTAATAAGTCTTGGATTTGAAGATTGTGATAACAGTACAGCCACATGCTATATGGGCACTGGCTTGGTTAATTAGTTAGTTCACTCTTATTGTCGTCATCACCGTACCGCAGATGGGATAGCTGCCTTGCGAGGAGTATCCTCGGCACAAAAGGGGGGCCCGGACTGTGAACTGCGGTTACTTCCGTGTTGAAACCTAGTGGGCTTAGCACTGTAAGTTTGGTCTAATGAAAGACCTCGTCACAATCTCCCTGCCGGTACACCAAATGGAGTACTATACCAGCGGCCACTGGTGGCAACAAGTCGGGATTGTGTCGTGTGGGTAAAGTGTACAACCTCTGCAGAGTGTAAAACTATTTGAATAGCCGTGTCCACGGTCATGGGCAACACATGAATCTTTCTTGACATACAGGACCTGTCTTGCTTATTCCCTCTTTGCCACTATTCTTGAAACCTATGAAGGATGCGAGTTGATCGAGGACCTCACTTGATGAAAGTTATTCTGGAGAGAAAACATGTTGTCATCTAAAACTGCTATTATTCATGTACTATGTTATTTTCAAACAAAATTAGCTTTTATGCAAATGAGCCATACAACCTTCCTTGGAAGCCACATGTAGCTATTAGGACCTTCCCTGTGGGAGGCATGTTGAGTACGTAATGTACTCATGGCAATACTTTTGTTAAACAACAGAGTTCCATGAAGATGAAGGTGATGACTATGACAACTATGGCGATCCGTAGGAGTGAGGTCACGTTGACTACATCGACTGCCTGTGGCTGAGATGGAGTCACTACGCATTTTACTTTCCGCTGTTTTCTGATTGTAAATGTCATGAGACATTTCACTAGGTATGTCTTGTGACAAATATACTACTTGTAATGCTTTTACGTATTCTGCAATGATACCATTTCACTGTGTTGTCAATAATGATCCTGGGGTTGACAATTAAACATGGGAGGATCTGGAAGATAATTCTGGGTTCCCACTTAAGTGGTATCAGAGCCGATGTCGACCTAGTCGCGTGGCCTTAGTTAGAATGGAAAGCCTTAGGACTATTTTCAAAAGAAAACTATTTTGGAAAGGATCATTCTTGTACTCTTCTCCTTCAGTATTGTTATTATCATGTCATCTTATTCAATTGAAATTTAAACTCTACTTCTTTACCCTCTTCTTTGTAGTATGTGAAACCTTTTCCCTGCCCTTGGTGTTGAAAAGTCAGAAGCTTCAAACAATGTGCCAAGAATTTCAAGATAACTTCAACCCCTGAAGCTTTGAGTAGCAACATTTTTTCAAGAGAAGACTTCGAGAACTCAAGAAGTCAACAACCATCGATCATGGTCCGTTCATCAACATTGAAGATTTGCCCAAGATTTATTGTGACCGGCCATATAGGATTAGATTGGTTAACACCCTTGTAGTGATAGAACTCGTAGCTTGGATACAAAACCTTTCTTGTGTGAGTATTGTCTGCATATTTTTGGTGTTTTCCTATGCAGTCATACTAAAACCCCGTGGTGCCAAAATGAGTGGCTTTTGAGTTCTATTTGGATAGCTTCCTGGTTATGTTAGTGTTATCTGTTGTTTATCTCCTGGGGTACCTTCACCTTTTGTAGGATTCTGCTACTCCTCTTATGTTCTTTCCCTCTTCTCTATAAACCCTAGAGGTCACCTTGAGATGAACAAAGTTGCAACAACCCACTTGGAGATCTATTATGAAAGTGAACCCTATGGAAAACCTCTTTTAAGGGGGTAGTTGATGGTGATTTATGGCGAGATCAAAGATTTGAAGACCTACATTTGCAAAGAATACGAAGATTCGAAGACCTTCACTGCACCTACTATAAGTTCAACCTGAAGAGGGATCAATGAGTCTATCCACACCAATGCTTGGCCTACAGAAGAAGAGAAAGACTGAAGAATGTCAACCACTCAGAGAAGCTATCAGATTACCATCGCCAAGACCTAAGGACTATTCCAATCTTTGAGCAAGCTAGAGATAGCATCGCCAATCAAACTATCTCCAACCAAGACCCCAAAGTTGTATGTCGCCAAGTTCAGAATCGACCATGGTTCCACAAGTTTATGAGAAGATGTGTGTCGAAGACGAAGCTTACCCAAACCCATTCTCTTTAGTCAGCCTGAATCCCGGGGACGAGATTCCTTTTAAGGGGGGTAGATTTGTAACATCCCGATTCTTGGAGTGTTTAAGAAAAAGTTTTCCAAAAATCAGGGCGAGAAAATTTCATTTGTTTTATTTGTTAACAAAGCTTAAATTTGACTTTTATAATTTGAAGGATTTAATTTGAACTAACGTGAACCTAAATTAAAATTTGAGTTTAGTTTCTTTCTTTTAGTCGGGCTTTATTTTCTCTTCTTTGGCATATTTAAATTTGCGCCTTGAATTTTCTTTGGGTTACTGAAATTCATTTGATTTTTTGAGCTTCTTTTCCTTTTCTAGATTTTCTGGAGAGGAAAATCAATTATTTTCCTCTGTCAAACTCTGTACAGAATTTCCTTCACTCAATATCTTTCTCTCACCCCTGGGTATGCATTCCATATTTTCCCTCCCAACCAAAGTTTTTATTTTGTCCTGGGCTGCAACCCAACCACTCCTTCTTTATTCTTTTTGCTTCCACATGGGCCTAGCCGAACTGGCCCAACACCCAACCTAGTGACCAACCCTCTTCTCCTTCCTCTGTACGCTCACGTTAGACATGAGGTAACCTTAACAGCCACCTAAGCATACACATAGGAAACGTATACGTCTTCCTTTGATTCCTCCTCCCTTCCTATTCCTCTCCACTCACCATCTCTCCCACCGAACGCCTCTTCTCCTTCCTCTTCCTTCGTCCTTACGCTCGGTCGCATACAGAGAGGAAACGTTATGAGAAGAAACCTACAGCCACTCTCCTGCCTTCCCCTTCACTCCCATAAATCTCAACCTTTTCAAGTTCTGAAGATATGTAGATGAGCGCCCTGACCTCCTCTTCCATTCCCGCAGCAACTCATTCCCTCTCCTTTCCTCCTCTACCAAAGAACTCTCCCTGAACTTTGAAGCTCCATGGACGCGAGGTCTCCATCCCGATGACTCAGACCACCCCCATCCATGCCCTTGCGCCAGAAGGTCCTGCTCCATGTCGTGACTCTATTCAGAGAAGAAAGAAAGCGATCTGTTGACCACACACCCAGAATTTCGCATGTCCGTCTACACTGTTCGTCGAGTTCTTCACGTCGTTCTGTGAAACTCGGTGAGCCTCTATCAAATTCCTTTTGCACACGTACTCACCATCATCTACTCTATCTCGTAGACATCATCATTCAGCTCATATATGTCGTTGCTCGCGCCGATGCATGAACAGATTCTATCGACATGTCCGCATACTTTTTAGTTTCTCGGATGATCTTGTGTTCAACATATGATTTGTTTCTCGTACCCATAGTAACCCCATGATGGAGTTAGATCGCTAGTTTTATTAATAGGATTTTAGTATACATTTTGTTATAGCCGTTCTTGCCCAAGATTTAATGGAGTTTGTTCATCGGTTAAATTTTATATTAATTTGTTATTGTTCTTATGTTTGCGATATGCCTAGAAGTGCATCCTAGTGGTCTCATAATTTTTGCGTGTGATAAATGGCTTATTAGAGTTATTGTTTATTGTTTACCGATTATAGTTTTTGTTGTCGCAAGTTGATAATTGTTTGTATTGTTATTGACTTGTGTTAGACATGTCTATAGATATTGAGTATAGTATGGTATGTTGTTATGTAGATAATTTCTTGTATCATGTAGTAGTGTGAGACGCTTTTGTAATAGCTATTGTGAATTATCATCATGAGTAGTAGTTGATCGGTGAACTTTTGTGTTAATTTTATATGTTCGGGATATAGTTAGGAGTGTATGCTAGTTGTCTCATAATTTTCTGTGTGGCATGTGACATGTTAAATTTATTGTTTACCGATTATATTTTGTTTAAAATAAGTTTTGCATGCTATTTCCACTTGACAATTTGGTGTATTGTGTATAGTCCCCTTTTATGCATGCGTACAATATTTGGTGAACTCTCAACATGCTTATATTTATGTGGAATTATTCTAAGTTTTGCTTTATGTATCTAATCGTGAAATACTTCATGTTTCATTTAGTTTAGTTCATTCACTAGTATGAAGATATCTTAGGTATATTTTATATATTGACTTCACCTTTGTTGCATGTGTATTTGTCAGGTTTTTTTATCATATCATGCGATACTTTAGGTGATGTTTATTTAAATTATTTGTGTTACCTAGTTTTGTTACTAGTGGTTATGAAAATTTGGTATGTTATCAACCATAGTCATAGTACTTGTTGCAGGTCTATTGTTTGTGTTTATATTATGTGTTATCATGCATGGGGATCATTACTTTTATAGAGTGTGAGGATTGCGCCTTACAGTGTAGTGATTCTCATCTCTTAGATATTTGTTATCCGAAATTACATGGTTGGATACTTCATGTCATGGTTATATTTGTATTGCTTTACATAATTTATTTTTGTGGCATAGAGCATAGCTTATAACATCTTAGTAATTTTCATGTGTGTTTATTTATCCTAGTTTATTACCATGCCATGTTGGTAATTGCTTAAAGTAGAATACATGGTTTTATTGTATGTCCCAAGTGTTGGAACATTGCTAGTTTGTACTTTTTGATCGCACATATGGTTAGCCTTTTCCTGTTAGACATACATGTTACCAGTGTATGATCTCCTATGACTTAAGTTTGATGCTTGATCAATACCCCGCATGATGATGCGACTTCATAACTAGATTGTATAGCATGTGTGTACCAGTTCATGTATTAGATCATGCCTAGTGGTGTATCTTATGTCTTTGCAACTATAGATTGTAACAAATAGAGGTGCATGTAGTTTTCACTCATGCTAGTATAGTACATTACTTGATGTCATGATCTAGTTTTTTAACTTGCAAATGATTAGTATGACATGTCCATGTGCTTATAGAACATAACTATGTCCGTGTGTTTATATGAGATAACTAGTATGTAAGGTTGTGTGCTCTTGCCATTCTTGATACTCATGTTAGCCGATATAACCTAAGTTATCTCATTTTGTGAGTTGTATTCTATTAGTACCATACTTTGGCATCTCGTGTGATGATCATTCATACTTAGTGTTATACATCGTATCTAATTATTGCGTTGTTGGGTATCTAGATGTTGTTGATGCAAGTGATCTTTCATGTTTTATGATGTTTCATGTGTTATAGTTGCACTTGTGTTGCTCATATGTGCTTGACTTGTCTCATGTTAGTGTCATGAGTGTTTGGCACATGTTGCATTAGCTCATTACATGATTAGGATAGTTTACCTTTCAATAGTTGAGTTGTGTCTTTCTCATATGCTTAGTGCACATTGTTGCTTTGTTGTTAATCATGTTGTGGTAATTTTTTGCTAAAGGTCATTTGGATATTAGTTGTTTCCTTTATTATAAAGAGTGTCCTAGTTTAAGTGTCTTCTCATGGTCACTCATATGTTTAATGCTTGTGTTATTAGATAATACCTCTTCATGATTCTATACTCACATGCCTTGTATGATGTGCCTGGTTATTTAATTTTCCAATTAGTTTTGTGATAGCATTGGTTTGTCTTTTGTCATAGAAATGCTTTCTAATAGTTGTTATGATTGGTGTTTAGTCTTCGCCTATTGTTAACCATTATAAATATTTGGATACATCCAAATATTTACTTGTGGTTGATTGTTACTCTTAATTATATCAGGCCTAGGATAGTTGTTCATGCACTTGTTCCGTGTGTTGTATAGTTTCTTGTTAATTGTTTGACAAATGAATTGGTTGGTATAAAGGAGTTGATCCTACTTTTGTTAATATTGTTTTAAGGTTAAACCTAGGTCCAACTAAATTCATGTTGCTGTATGATGTTTCATTGATTATCTAGTATGGTTTGTAATTTTTGTTTGTTTGTTTATTTGTTTGTCTTATGAAACACTTGCTTTTGAATTGTTATATAGTTGATGTGCATGTTTACCTGCTATTGACCATTATAACTATTTTGATTTCATCTAAATATTTAATTGTGGTTGTCTGTTACCTTTATCATGCCATTCTATGATTGGTAGTTAAAATGCATATGTTGGTTCCATTCCATGTGTGTATGCCATTGTGTTGGTTATATAGTAGTTTCTTATATAGTTAGTCGTGATGTGTAGTAGGTACTACTTGTGGTCAATAGCATAGTTTGTACCGGGACGTTAGTATTGTTGGGAAGCCTTGATTATCCATCATCAACCTAAACCATGTCAATTCATTGAGTCCTCTACTTACCTTCCAATCATTCTATCTCTTTTTGGAATCTCCATCTGATCAATATCTTTCTATCCATCCACTCTTAAATTGTTTTGGATGTTACTTGGATTTGATATTGCTTTGGTATTTATTATTTGTATTTTGCTATCGTTACGACGAGTAGGGGGTGACGACGATGTTGGACATGGACAGAAACAGGTTGTCGAAGAAGGACTCAACAACGAAGGCATGCCTCCTTCTTTGATCATACTTATCCTATGCTTCACAAAATTGCATTGTGTTTTATGGTTACTATATGCATGCTATTTTAATTCTCATAGCTAGCGTGTTGATGGACACATTACCTTGATCCGCTTGTCGCCTATTCATTTGACACCTGAGTAGAAGTATATAATTCCGGTAGATAGAAATGCTTAGCCTTGCTTATCACCCTATAGGTGCCTTGTTGAATGACCCCTGAGTCATTGACAGTTGAAACTTAACGCTGAGCTAGGCCTGTTGGCCCTTGTTGACCTTCTCTATCCTCTTCTACTCTGGGTGAAACTTACCATCTGAATACTGGTGCGGGCGACAGCTGAATCAAGGATTGAAGGAGGGATTGGCCGCCCTTCACTTGTTGAAGGGGGCAATCAGTCGTCCGTGCCGCATGAGGCCTAATAAGTCTTGGATTTGAAGATTGTGATAACAGTACAGCAACATGCTATATGGGCACTGGCTTGGTTAATTAGTTAGTTCACTCTTATTGTCGTCATCGCCGTACCGCAGATGGGATAGCTGCCTTGCGAGGAGTATCCTCGGCACAAAAAGGGGGGCCCGGACTGTGAACTGCGGTTACTTCCGTGTTGAAACCTAGTGGGCTTGGCACTATAAGTTTGGTCTAATGAAAGACCTCGTCACAATCTCCTTGCCGGTACACCAAATGGAGTACTATACCAGCGGCCACTGGTGGCAACAAGTCGGGATTGTGTCGTGTGGGTAAAGTGTACAACCTCTGCAGACTGTAAAACTATTCGAATAGTCGTGTCCACGGTCATGGGAAACACATGAATCTTTCTTGACATACATGACCTGTCTTGCTTATTCCCTCTTTGCCACTATTCTTGAAACCTATGAAGGATGCGAGTTGATCGAGGATCCTCACTTGATGAAAGTTATTCTGGAGAGAAAACATGTTTTCATCTAAAACTGCTATTATTCATGTACTATGTTATTTTCAAACAAAAATAGCTTTTATGCAAATGAGCCATACAGCCTTCCTTTGAAGCCACATGTAGCTATTAGGACCTTCCCCGTGGGAGGCATGTTGAGTACGTAATGTACTCATGGCAATACTTTTGTTGAACAACAGAGTTCCATGAATACGAAGGTGATGACTATGAAAACTATGGCGATACGTAGGAGTGAGGTCCCGTTGGCTACATCGACTGCCTGTGGCTGAGATGGAGTCACTACGCATTTTACTTTCCGCTGTTTTCTGATTGTAAATGTCATGAGACATTTCACTAGGTATGTCTTGTGACAAATATACTACTTGTAATGCTTTTACGTATTCTGCAATGATACCATTTCACTGTGTTGTCAACAATGATCCTGGGGTTGACAATTAAACACGGGAGGATCTGGAAGATAATTCCGGGTTCCCACAGGTAGCAAGAAGGATTTCTGGCGCCGTTGCCGGGGAGGTCTTCGCTCAAGTCAAGACATACCAACTACCCATCACAAAATCATCTCCCTCGCATTACATTATTTGCCATTTGCCTCTCGTTTTCCTCTCCCCCACTTTACCCTTGCCGTTTTATTCGCTCTCTCTTTTCCGTTCGCCTCTTTTTTTCCGCTTGCCTCTTGTGTGCTCGTGTGTTGGATTGTTTGTCATGATGGCTCAAGATAATACTAAATTGTGTGATTTTTCCAATACCAATAATAATGATTTCCTCAGCACTCCGATTTCTCCTCTTAATGATGCTAAATCTTGTGAAATCAATGCTGCTTTGTGGAATCTTGTTATGAAAGATCAATTCTCTGGCCTTCCTAGTGAAGATGCCACTACTCATCTAAACAACTTTGTTGATTTGTGTGATATGCAACAAAAGAAAGACACGGATAATGATATTTTTAAATTGAAGTTATTTCCGTTTTCACTTAGAGATCGTGCTAAAACTTGGTTTTCGTCTTTGCCTAAAAATAATATTGATTCATGGAATAAGTGCAAAGATGCTTTTATCTCTAATATTTTCCTCCCGCTAAGATCATCTCTCTTAGAAACGATATTATGAATTTTAAACAACTTGAGCATGAGCATGTTGCCCAATCTTGGGAAAGAATGAAATTAATGATTCGCAATTGCCCTACACATGGTTTGAATTTATGGATGATCATACAAAATTTTTATGCTCGATTGAATTTTGCTTCTACAAATCTTTTAGATTTGACCGCGGGAGGCACTTTTATGAAAATCACTTTAGGAGAAGCTACTAAACTCCTAGATAATATTATGGTTAATTATTCTCAATGACACACCGAAAGATCTTCTTGTAAAAAAGTACATGCGATAGAAGAAATAAATGTCTTGAGTGGAAAGATGGATGAACTTATGAAATTGTTTGCTACTAAGAGTGCTCCTGTTGATCCTAATGATATGCCTTTTTCTACTTTGATTGAGAATAATAATGAATCCATGGATGTGAATTTTGTTGGTAGGAATAATTTTGGTAACAACGCGTATAGAGGAAACTTTAATCCTAGGCCGTTTTCTAGTAATTCCTCTAATAATTATGGTAATTCCTATAACAACTCTTATGGAAATTTTAATAAGATGTCCTCTGATTTTGAGAATAGTGTTAAAGAATTTATGATCTCTCAAAAGAATTTCAATGCTTTGCTTGAAGAAAAATTGCTTAAAGTTGATGAATTGGCTAGGAACGTGGATAGGATTTCTCTTGATGTTGATTCTTTGAAACTTAGATCTATCCCACCTAAGCATGATATCAATGAGTCTCTCAAAGCCATGAGAATTTCCATTGATGAGTGCAAAGAAAGAATCGCTAGAATGCATGCTAAGAAAGATTGCTTTGTAAAAGTGTGTTCTTCTAGTTTCCATGAAAATAAAGATGAAGATCTAAAAGTGATTGACGTGTCTCCTATTAAATCTTTGTTTTGCAATATGAATCTTGATAATGATGGGACTGGAGATGAGTCAACTTTAGTTAAAAGGCGTCCCAATGATTCGGAGTTTTTAGATCTTAATGCTAAATTTGGTAAAAGTGGGATTGGAGAGGTCAAAACTTTACATAGCAATGAACCCACTATTATGGATTTTAAGGAATTTAATTATGATAATTGTTATTTAATAGATTGTATTTCCTTGTTGCAATCCGTGTTGAATTCTCCTCATGCTTATAGTCAAAATAAAGCTTTCACCAAACATATTGTTGATGCCTTGATGCAATCTTATGAGGAAAAACTTGAATTGGAAGTTTCTATACCTAGAAAGCTTTATGATGAGTGGGAACCTACTATTAAAATTAAAATTAAAGATCATGAATGCTATGCTTTGTGTGATTTGGGTGCTAGTGTTTCCACGATTCCAAAAACTTTATGTGATGTGCTAGGTTTCCATGAATTTGATGATTGCTCTTTAAACTTGCACCTTGCGGATTCCACTATTAAGAAACCTATGGGAAGGATTAATGTTGTTCTTATTTTTGCAAATAGGAATTATGTTCCCGTAGATTTTATCATTCTTGATATAGATTGCAATCTTTCATGTCCTATTATTCTTGGTAGACCTTTCCTTAGAACGATCGGTGCAATTATTGATATGAAGGAAGGAAATATTAGATTCCAATTTCCATTAAGTAAAGGCATGGAACACTTTCCTAGAAAGAAAAACAAATTACCTTATGAATCTATCATGCGAGCCACTTATGAGTTTAATACCAAAGATGGCAATACTTAGATCTATTCTCGCTTTTATGCCTAGCTAGGGGCGTTAAACGATAGCGCTTGTTGGGAGGCAACCCAATTTTATTTTTTGCCTTGCTTTTTTCTTCTGTTTAGTAATAAATAAATCATCTAGCCTCTGTTTAGATGTGGTTTTATGTTTTAGTTAGTGTTTGTGCCAAGTAGAACCTATAGGATCATCTTGGGTGATAGTTAATTTGATTCTGCTGAAAATCAGAAACTTTTGCACGCACGAGAATAATTTTAGTAAATCACAAAAACGTGATTTTGAGTTGATTATTTTTGCAGTAGATCAATAGACAAATTTCCTAGGACTTCCAATTTTGGTAGGATTTTTAGAATGTCAGAAGTATTCAAAAGTTACAGATTACTACAGACTTTTCTGTTTTTGACAGATTCTGTTTTTCGTGTGTTGTTTGCTTATTTTGATGCATCTATGGCTAGTATCAGGGGTTATGAACCATACAGAAGTTGGAAAAAATTAGGTTTAACACCAATATAAATAAAGAATGAGTTCATTACAGTACCTTATGTGGTGGTTTTTCTTTCTTGCACTAACGGAGCTCATGAGATTTCCTGTTGAGTTTTGTGTTGTGAAGTTATCAAGTTTTGGGTAAAGATTTGATGGACTATGGAATAAGGAGTGGCAAGAGCCTAATCTTGGGGATGCCCATGGCACCCCAAGATAATCTAGGGACAACCAAAAGCCTAAGCTTGGGGATTCCCCAGAGGGCATCCCCTCTTTCATCTTCGTCTATCGGTAACTTTACTTGGAGCTATATTTTTATTCATCACATGATATGTGTTTTGCTTGGAGCGTATTGTATGATATGAGTCTTTGATTTTTAGTTTACCACAATCATACTTTCTGTACACACCTTTTGGGAGAGACACACATGATTTGGAATTTATTAGAATACTCTATGTGCTTCACTTATATCTTTTGAGCTAGATAGTTTCGCTCTATGTGCTTCACTTATACTTTTTAGAGCACGGCGGTGGCTTTATTTTGTAGAAATTGTTGATCTCTCATGCTTCACTTATATAATTTTGAGAGTCTTTTAGAACAGCATGGTATTTTCTATGGTTATAAAATTGGTCCTAGAATGATGGGCATCCAAGTTGGGTATAATAAAAACTATCATAGGAAGTGAATTGGATGCTATGATCAATTTGATGCTTGATAATTGTTTTGAGATATAGAGGTGGTAATATTAGAGTCATGCTAGTTGGGTAATTGTGAATTTAAAGAATACTTGTGTTGAAGTTGGCAAGTCTCGTAGCATGCACGTACGGTAAAAGTTGTGTAACAAATTTATTGCATGGGGTGCTCTTTTGAGTGCCTTACTTATGTGTGGAGGTCGGGGGCGCGCGATGGTTAACTCCTACCAACCTCTCCCTAGGAGCATGAGTAGTAGTAATTTGCTTCGAGGGCTAATAAAACTTTTGCAATAAGTATATGAGTTCTTTATGACTAATGTGAGTACATGGATTATACACACTCTTACCCTTCCATCATTGCTAGCCTCTTCGGTACCGTGCATTGCCCTTTCTCACGTTGAGAGTTGGTGCAAACTTCACCGGTGCATCCAAACCCCGTGATACGATACTCTCTATCACACATAAACCTCCCTATATCTTCCTCAAAACAGCCACCATACCTACATATTATGGCATTTCCATAGCCATTCCAGATATATTGCCATGCAACTTTCCACCGTTCCGTTTATTCATGACACACATCATCATTGTCATATTGCCTTGCATGATCATGTAGTTGACATCGTATTTGTGGCAAAGCCACTATGCATAATTTTTCATACATGCCACTCTTGATTCATTGCCCATCCCGGTACACCGCCGGAGGCATACATATAGAGTCATATCTTGTTCTAGTACCGAGTTGTAATTCTTGAGTTGTAAATAAATAGAAGTGTGATGATCATCATTATTAGAGCATTGTCCCTTATAAAAAAAGAAAGGCCAAAGAAAAAAAAGGCAAAAAAAAGAAAGGCCCAAAAAAAGGGGACAATGCTACTATCCTTTTCCACACTTGTGCTTCAAAGTAGCACCATGTTCTTCATGTTAGAGAGTCTCTTATGTTTTCACTTTCATATACTAGTGGGAATTTTTCATTATAGAACTTGGCTTGTATATTCCAACGATGGGCTTCCACAAAATGCCCTAGGTCTTCGTGAGCAAGCAAGTTGGATGCACACCCACTTAGTTTCTTTTGTTGAGCTTTCATACATTTATAGCTCTAGTGCATCCGTTGCATGACATCTCCTCATGTTGACATCAATTGATGGGCATCTCCATAGCTTAGTTGGATGCACACCAACTCCTCATGTTGACATCAATTGATGGGCATCTCCATAGCCCGTTGATTAGCCTCGTCAATGTGAGACTTTCCCCTTTTTTGTCTTCTCCACACAACATCCATCATCATATTCTATTCCACCCATAATGCTATATCCATGGCTCACGCTCATGTATTGCATGAGAGTTGAAAAAGCTGGAGCGCATTAAAAAGTATGAACCAATTGGTTGGCTGAAACTGGGGGTTGTGCATGATGGGAGTATTTTGTGTGATGAAAATCAAACATAGCCTAACTATATGATTTTATAGGAATGAACTTTCTTTAGCCATGTTATTTTGAGAAGACATGATTGCCTTGTTGGTATGCTTGAATTATTACTATTTCTTATGTCAATATGAACTTTTATTTTGAATCATTTGGATCTGAACATTCATGCCACAATAAAGAAAATTACATTGATAAATATGCTAGGTAGCATTCCACATCAAAAATTCTATTTTTATCATTTACCTACTCGAGGACGAGCAGTTATTAAGCTTGGGGATGCTTCATACGTCTCCAATGTATCTATATTTTTTGATTGTTCCATGCTATTATATTACCCGTTTTGGATGTTTATGGGCTTTACTTTACACTTTTATATCATTTTTGGGACTAACCTACTAACCGGAGGCCCAGCCCGAATTGCTAATTTTTTTGCCTATTTTAGTGTTTCGAAGAAAAGGAATATCAAACGGAGTCCAAACGGAATGAAACCTTCGGGAGCAATCTTTTTGGAACAAACGCAATCCAGGACTCTTGGAGTGGACATCAAGAAGCAGCCGAGGTGGCCATGAGGCAGGAGGGCACGCCCTAGGGGGGTGGGTGCGCCCCCCACCCTCGTAGCTCCCCTGACCTACCTCCTTCACCTATATATATCCACGTACCTTGAAAACATCCAGGAGCACCACGAAATATTTTTTCCACCGCCGGAACCTTCTGTATCCGTAGATACCATCTTGGAGCCTTCGCCGGTGCTCCGCCGGAGGGGGAATCGACCAGGGAGGGCCTCTACATCATCTCCTAGGCCTCTCCGATGGGTTGTGAGTAGTTTACCACAGACCTTCGGGTCCATAGTTATTAGCTAGATGGCTTCTTCTCTCTCTTTGAATCTCAACACAAAGTTCTCCTCGATCTTCTTGGAGATCTATTCGATGTAACTCTTTTTGCGGTGTGTTTGTCGAGATCCGATGAATTGTGGGTTTATGATCAAGTTTATCTATGAGAAATATTTGAATCTCCTATGAATTCTTTTATGTATGATTGGTTATCTTTGCAAGTCTCTTCAAATTATCTGTTTGGTTTGGCCTACTAGATTGATCTTTCTTGCAATGGGAGAAGTGCTTAGCTTTGGGTTCAATCTTGCGTTGTCCTTTCACTGTGATAGCAGGGGCATCAAGGAACGTATTGTATTGTTGCCATCAAGGATAAAGATGGGGTTTATATCATATTGCTTGAGTTTATCCCTCTACATCATGTCATCTTTCTTAATGCGTTACTCTGTTCTTCATGAACTTAATACTCTAGATGCAGGCAGGAGTCGGTCGATGTGTGGAGTAATAGTAGTAGATGCAAGAATCGTTTCGATCTACTTGTTACGGACGTGATGCCTATATACATGATCATGCCTAGATATTCTCATAACTATTCACTTTTCTATCAATTGCTCGACAGTAATTTGTTCATGCACCGTAATACTTATGCTATCTTGAGAGAAGCCACTAGTGAAACCTATGGACCCCGGGTCTATCTTTTATCATATAAGTTTCCCATCTACTTTTATTTGCATCTTTACTTTCGAATCTATATCATAAAAATACCAAAAATATTTATCTTATCTTATTATCTCTATCAGATCTCACTTTTGCAAGTTACCGCGAAGGGATTGACAACCCCTTTATGGTGTTGGTTGCGAGGTTCTTGTTTATTTGTGTAGGTACGAGGGACTTCTGTGGAGCCTCCTACTGGATTGATACCTTGGTTCTCAAAAACTAAGGGAAATACTTACGCTACTTTGCTGCATCACCCTTTCCTCTTCAAGGGAAAACCAACGCAGTGCTCAAGAGGTAGCACAGTACCACTGAACCTGCCCCCTTCACCCAAAAGGTATATTGCTCTTATGTCGTATTCGGATGTGAAGCCGAATTTTCATTTTCCATCCTCCTTCTATCATTGCGGGAGGGGTATACGACAAACCGTAAGCAAGATCCCAACCAGCCGAGCTGCGGCTAATATGGCACCGGAGGTACCGGTCGAGACGGGGGCGCATCCAAATGCGGCACAATCTCGTTCACCGTTCGAAGAGCCAGATGAGATGTCCGTTACTAACTCCGAGGTCGAGAGTGCGATGAATCATCGTCACTTGAAAGAGGCCTTGTGCGCCCCTGCTTTAACGGAGCCGGAGTT
The DNA here is from genome assembly GCF_018294505.1 of Triticum aestivum. Lineage (NCBI taxonomy): Eukaryota > Viridiplantae > Streptophyta > Magnoliopsida > Poales > Poaceae > Triticum > Triticum aestivum. The sequence continues at coordinate 254,432,109 of NC_057795.1, forward strand.
TAGCGCTTTAAGCACTATAGACGCATACATCTAGGCTATCCGAGACGGAATTACCGGGGACGCTCGCCTATTCTCAAAGGATACGCAGGTAAGGAAATTTTTATGAACTTAGTGGATAGATAGGAGTATCCCCTGAGTCTTAAAGCGGGTGGACAAAACCGATTTAAGGATCGTTTGATGACCACAGGTTCTGAAGGAGAAAAATAGTGCATTGTCCCAGGAACTTGAGACAAGACGGACGCAGCTAAATGCCGCTGCCTCTGAGCTTGAAGAAATAAAGAGTGCCCCAATGTATTATGGCAACAATAAGAAACTAGAGGAAGAAGTGAAGAAACAGGCCGAAGAGATAAAGAGCTTGAAGGCTCAACTCCTAGAGGCACAAAAAGAGAACCACAAGCTGAAGGGCAGCATATTCGGTATGTCGTGTGAACCGTTCGAATTATTGATAGAATTGTATAATGTGGACTATGATAGTTCGATTGATACAAGTATGTTGACCGGCCGCCCCGAGGAGGAAATGCCAGTTCTATAGAGCGACATTCTGAAGGAGCTGGCAAAGCTGCACGAGCATGCTCGGAAGGCTATGAAGAATATGGCCAAAGCCTTATGGCCTTCTGACGTCCATACAGAAAGTATGGAGGGGTTGGCTGATCTATTCAAGGGTGCCTGGAGTCGGTTCGAGCAGTGGAAGACATCCGCATGCCGTGAAGGCGCTCGAGAGGCATGGGCCAGGGTGAAGACACGCTATATTTGTCTTGACCCGAACCATATGGCCAGAGTTGGACCACGGGGACCCGACGGGAAGGAAATTCCCGTAAGCCTGGTATACGACCAAGTGATGAAGGCGGCAAAATTTTCGCAACATGATTGTAAATTAGATAGTTTGCTAGATGGTGTAGAAAGGGAGTGATGTTCGATTTGATGTACCCATGTACTTTATGACCGAACTTATCTCCTGCTGAATTGTATGAAAATTTTGTCATCGCAGACCTTCGGCTTCCACCTCCGAACCAAAAAGTTGGAGTGTTTCCATATAATATGTTTGACTATGAAACATTTAATATTGTCGGAAACCAGGCAATCCAGCCATATTGCTCAAACAGACAAAGTGTGTTCGGTGGAGTTATGTTATATTACTTTTTAACGTAAGAAACATCTTCCAAGAAGAATAGTTCCGTTAGGGGTTCCTTTTCTTGGGCTGGGCTTGTATCTGAAATACAGACAACCAATGTTATGCTTTTTTCCGGAAACATCTTGTTGAATATGTGCTGACCAATTATTCCCTTAAGAACGCTAGCTTTCGGCTTCATCCGTCTGAGGTACAGGGCCGGATAACCCGGTTGTAACAATCACAGAGGTGCTCCCTTTACACCCTAGCTAAACAATCGGGAACGTAGGGTATAAGCACAGGAGCGGGGGAACCTAGCTTGGCAAAAACTTAAGTCATAGAGGTGCATAAAATGGCTGAAGCAACAGATAGTACAGACACAAGAAGCTTGTAAGCTTTTCAATAAAATGCTTCTTTTAAAAGAAGCCCCCATGTATGGTGGGATGTATACATTTAAAGATGCCTATCCCCGACAATGCGGTTTATCCGAACATACAATATAAGGAGAGAAAGGTAAAAATGGGAAAAGGAAAGAGGAAATGGAAAAAACCTAGTTTAAACTGGGACCTAGGGAGGCCGAATTATGCATAAAATCTTTGGAGCCGGGCGGCGTTCCATGGGTTCGGCTCAAGGCGATTATCCTCTTTATTGCGAAGGTGATAGGCTCCTCAAGTAAGGACTTCATCAATTATGAAGGGGCCCTCCCATTTGGGTTTGAGCGTATCCTTTTTCTTCTCTAGGAGGAGTAGAACAAGTTCTCCGTCGTTGTATGTTTTAGCCCACACTTCTCTGCTTTGGTAAAGCCTGGCCTGTTGTTGATAGAATGCGTAACGGGCCTTGGCAACATCACGGTCCTCTTCAACTCCATCCAGATCATCCTGCCGATCTAGTTCAGCTTCTTTCTTTTCGTACATGCGCACTCTAGGTGTGTCATGAATAATATCACAGGGCAATACGGTTTCTGCACCGTACACCATAAAGAAAGGTGTATATCCGGTTGTTCGATTGGGCGTGGCCCGGAGTCCCCAGAGTACGGAATTGAGTTCCTCAACCCAGTGCTTATCTGGTTGTCATAAAGAGCGCACTAGTCTAGGCTTAATACCACTCATGATTAGACCATTGACCCATTCGACTTGGCCGTTCGTCCGAGGGTGGTACACAGATGCATAGTCGAGTTTAGTGCCCAACTTAGAGCACCAGGTTTTCACCTCATCAGCTATGAAGTTAGAGCCATTATCAGTGATGATATTGTGCGGGACACCATAATGGTGGACTACGCTAGATATAAAGTCGATCAGTGGTCCGGCCTCAGCTGTTTTGACTGGTTTGGCTTCTATCCACTTAGTGAATTTATCCACCATGACCAGTAAGTATTTATTTTTGTGGCTTCCCCCTTTAAGGGGTCCAACCATGTCAAGCCCTAGACCGCAAAGGGCCAAGTGATGGGGATTATTCTTAATGCCGTGGGAGGCACGTGGCTCTGATTAGCAAAAAGTTGACAACCCACACAACGTTGGACAAGGTCTTGAGCGTCCGCTGGAGGCATAGGCTAGAAAAAGCCTGTCTGGAATGCCTTGCTTACAAGGACACGGGCTACGCATGATGGCCGCCGAGACCGGCATGTATTTTTGCCAAGAGTTTCCTTCCCTCCTCTTCGGAGATACACCTATGAAGGACTCCGGTTGTACTTCGTTTATATAATTTGCCTTCATGCACTTTGAAGGCTTTGGAGCACCGAACTATGCATCATGCCTCGTTTTGATCGTTGGGGAGTTCTTGCCTATTAAGGTAGGACAAGTAAGGTTTGATCCAAGGGGCGATAACCGCCATGATCTCATGAGCAGAGGGTGTTGTCTCAATATTCGAACCTTCGACGTTGTCTGCATTGTGTTCGGCGGTTGGGGGTATGGTCAGGTCTGTATTGCCTTCACCGCTCTCACCCTGCCACACCACAGATGGCTTGAAGAGCTGCTACACGAAGGTGTTGGGTGGCACGGGGTCGTGTTTAGCGCCCATACGAGCAAGGATGTCAGCTACCTGATTACTTTCTCGGGCGACATGATGGAACTCTAGTCCGTCGAACCGAGTTGACATTTTTAATATGGCATTTCGATATGCCATCATTTTTGGGTCCTTCGCATCGAACTCGCCATTGCCCTATGAAATTGCGAGGTTCGAATCACCGCGCACCTCCAAGCATTGTATGCCCATGGAGACAACCATGCGAAGACCATGCAGTAGCGCCTCATATCCGGCTGCATTATTAGAGTCTGCATACATTATTTGCAATACATAGCGGACTGTGTCCCCAGTGGGAAATGTGAGGATTATGCCAGCCCCCAGTCCGGCCAACATTTTGGAGCCATCGAAGTACTTGATCTAGTTAGAGTATGAGCTGTACTCTTTAGGGAGTTCGGCTTCAGTCCATTCGGCTATAAAGTGAGCCAATATCTGGGATTTAATAGCCCGACGTGGCTTGTATATGATTTCGAATGGTAATAGCTCGATGGCCCATTTGGCTATGTGTCCAATGGCGTCCCTGTTATTAATGATGTCATTCAATGGCACCTCGGATGCCACTGTGACCTAACACTCTTGAAAGTAGTGCCGAAGTTTGCGAGACACCATGAAGACTGTGTAGGCTATCTTCTAATAGTGCGGGTATCGGGATTTGCAAGGTGTAAGGACCTCCGATACATAGTAAACTGGTTTTTGGGCGGGGAATTTATGTCCCTCCTCCCCTCGCTCGACGACGAGAACGGCGCTAACTACTTGGTTAGTTGCCGAAATGTATAATAACATAGGGTCTCCAACACCAGGTGCGGCCAAGATTGGGTTGCTTGCGAGAAGGGACTTGATTTCTTCCAATCCGGCTATGGCTGCGTCCGTCCATTTGAAGTTGTCAGTACGACGCAATAGCTTGTATGATGGCAATGCCTTTTCTCCTAATTTGGAGATAAATCGTCTTAAAGCCGCGACGCACCTAGCTAGTTTCTGGACATGTTTTAGGTATGTTGGTGTAGCCAATTGTGACAGAGCTCAGATCATGGCTGGGTTTGCCTCAATTCCTCTATTGGAAACAATGAATCCTAGCAACTTTCCGGCTGGAACCCCGAAGAGACTTTTTTTCTAGATTAAGCTGGATGTTGTATGTTCGGAGATTGTCGAAGGTGAGGCAAAGGTCATCCACTAGTGATTCGACGTGTTTTGTTTTGATGACCACATCGTCCATGTATGCTTTGACTGTTTTTCCTATTTGCTTTTCCAGGCATATTTGAATCATGCGCTGGTAGGTAGCCCCAGCGTTTTTGAGTCCGAAGGGCATAGTATTGAAGCAGAAGGGACCGTAAGGGGTGATGAATGGGATTGCAGCCTGGTCCAATTCCTTCATCTTGATCTGATGGTATCCGGAATAGGCGTCGAGGAAGCACAAAGAATCGTGTCCTACGGTTGCGTCAATGATTTGGTCGATGCGGGGCAATGTGAAGGGGTCTTTAGAGCAAGCCTTGTTGAGGTCTTTGACGTCGGCACATAGGCGCCACGATTTTTCCTTTTTAGGTACCATGACCAGGTTGGCTAACCAATCTGGATGTTTGATTTCCCTAATAAACCTAGCCTCTAATAACTTGGCTAGCTCTTCTCCCATGGCCTGGCGCTTGGGTTCGAAGAATCGCCATAGTGTCTGCTTCACGGGTTTAAATCCCTTGATTATATTGACACTGTGTTCGACCAGTCTACGTGGGATGCCGGGCATATCTGAAGGATGCCAGGCGAAGATATCCCAACACACAGGAATGCACGTAGGGCGGTGTCCACTGCCGGATCCAGCTGTGCTCCAATGGATGCTATTTTATTAGGGTCCGTCAGGTGCTCTTGGAATTTTACAATTTCCTTGGCTGGCTTGAAAGAGGTGGACTTGGATCTCTTATCAAGGATCACATAGTCCCTATCCGCCGTAGCTCGTAGGGTGGTTAATTCCTCTGCTGCTAGGGCTTCAGATAGTGCCTCGAGGTCCAAGGATGCGGTCTTGTTTTCGGCAGGGAGAGCTTTGTCCGGGTCGCTTGAAATTGTAATGATTCCATTAGGGCTGGGCATTTTGAGCTTCATGTACCCATAATGGGGTATAGCTTGAAAGCGTGAGAAGGCGTCCCGGCTGAGGATAGTGTGATACCCACTACTAAAGGGGACCACATGGAAGAGCAACTCTTTGGCTCTATAATTCTCAGGTGTGTCGAACACCACATCTAGTTTGATTTTTCCCGAGCAGTGTGCCTCTCGGCTGGGGATAATACCTCGAAAGGTGGTGTTGCTATGCTCGATGCGTGACCTATCCATCTGCATTTTGTCGAGTGTATACTCATAGATGAGGTTAAGTCCGCTACCGCCGTCCATGAGCACTTTAGTGATCCGAAAACCATCAACGATGGGGTTTAGTACCAAGGCGGCAGGTGCTCGGACTGACCGAGCCTTTAGTTAGTCTTCAGCCATAAAGGTTATCGCCGTGTCATTCCATGGGCTTAGTGCGGTAACTTTATGGACTTCGACGAGGTTGCGTAGCGTCCGTTTACGCTAGTTGTTAGAGCAGAAAGTCTCGAAGACTGTTAGGACGTTGAGGTTGTCCCTCTCCGGTGAGTATCCTTCTGGGGTTGTGGTGAGGATGGACGCTCCAATTTTTGCTACCTGTCGAAGTACCCAGCATGCTCGGAGGCTATGAGTTGGGACTGTGTGCGGAGTAGTATGGATTGGGTAAGGTTTGTCCAATAGTTCGTAAAGAACGGACATATGTCCCATGAAGGGCTTGTTCTTCCTGCTCGTAGCCTGTGACGCCCGGATAATTACGCTACAGTAATTCTCTACTAATAATGCCACATCACTTCGATTACTGCTGATAATCTCGCGATGGTTCAAAAATGATCCAAATTCAAATTTAAAATAAAGGCAAACAACAAACGTTTAAATAAAAATTAAAACAAATGTTCGTGAGATGACATATAATGAATAGGTAATTGTGGTGATGAAACCACATTTTTAGAAAATGTTTAAATGGACTAAACTAATTAAAAGAGTAGGTAAAACAATCAAATAAATGCTTTTTCTACTTTGTAAAATAACAAACTATTCATTTAGTTGCCCAAAAGTTAATGGGGCAGTAGCATAATGATTAGTACTAAATTGTGAACTATTTTTATACTTTATAAACTAAAACAAATTAAAACTAAAAGAAAATAATTAAACAAGAACTATAAAGAAAAATAAGAAAAGGAAAAGACTAAATAGAAGAAGTGAAACTCCCCCTCGGCCCAACTGGGCTTTAGCCCAGCCGGTCGGCCCACCCCCGACCTACATATACACCCCACTACCTGAAACCCTAACCCAACGAGACCCCACTCCCCGCTCTCCCATGTCTCTCCCCCACCTCTCGATACCGTTCTGGATCGGGAAGGGGGAACGCCCCCAACGCCGCTGGACCTCGTCGTCGCCCACGCGCTCTCTGTCATCCTCGTGCCCCGCCGAGGCGTCTAGAAGCTCCGCCAGCGACCGCTATGTCCTCCTCGATAACGAGCTCAAGATGGGACCCCCTACATCATCGGGATCGAGCTCCGTTTACCTCGGACCACAGCCGGCGTTCGTATTCGATTCCGGTGCCGTCGAGCCCTCCCCGAGCCCACTTAGCACCTCTACACGCTCGTTGTGAGCCCCTCTGCCGATTGCTCGCCTCTCCCCTTCAAGTCCCTCACCGTAGGAGCCCCACCCGAGTTAGGCCGCCGCAGACGGAGCTTCGCTTCGGCGTGCCTTGGCCGCGCTCCCGATCTACCCTCATGCCGTCCTTGGCCGCACCCGCCTGCGCGAGTTCACGCTCCCGCGTGCCTCTAGCCTCTCCCCGCGGCCGCTCGCCGCACTCCTGCACGCACGCGCCAAGCCGTGCCACCCCTGCTGCTGCGCTGCCGCTGCCTTGCGCTACTGCTGTGCTGCATGCCCTTGCTAGCTGCCGCTGCTGCTGCTCTGGCCGCCTAGCACCACATCGCCGGAGGCCGCCGCTGCCCGCTGCACACCCCATCGCTCGCAGCTGCATCCTCCTCAGCTGGCAGCGTCCACCTCCGTCCGGGCCTGCTCGCGCCTCCTGTGCCGAGCCTTCCACCGGCCAGCACCATGGCCGCCGGCGTCGTACTCTACGAGTACGTACGTGCGGCACAGCCTCACCAGAGGCCGATTTGGGCCACTGGCACATGGGCCCGACCCCCCTGTTAATTAGGGAGGCCCTGATTAGTTTAGCCCCAAACCCCCTAATCAAGCTAAGTAAATTTAGTCAAGAACATGTTAATTAAAACGAGTCCATGAAAATTGAAACCCACATACACTGTTCACTTTGGACTAGTCAAAATATTGACCGGGTCAACCCAACCCCTGGCCCCACATGTCATACACATGCACACATTGCTGGGTACACTCCTATGTACTCGTAGCAATTTGTCTGTTTGTTATTTCGAATTAAATTAAATGCAGAAATTCAAGAATTTATTTGAATCTTTGAAAAATCATATAAAATAATCCGTAACTCGAATGAAAATACTTTGTACATGAAAGTTGCTCAGAATGACGAGAAGAATCCGAATACGCAGTCCGTTCGTCCGTCACACGTCCCTAGCATAGAGAACCTACAACATTTCCCCTCTGGTTCGTTTGTCCGAATATGCCAAACACCGGGAATACTTTCTCGGATGTTTCCCCCCTTCACCGGTATCACCTATCTTTGCGTTAGGTCAACTCTAGCACAACGTATTGGCACGTCTCACTTTGTCTTACATTTGATTGCTCTGTTATTTATTGTGTTCCCCCTCCGTTACTTCTTTCCGGTAGACTCCGAGACCGCTGTTGATGTTCGTGTGTTCGACTACATCGAAGATGACTCCTTCTTGCCAGAGCAACCAGGCAAGCCCACCCCCCTTGATCACCATATATCGCCTAACCTTCCCTCTACTGCTTGCATAAGAGTAGTGTAGCATGTTACTGTTTCGATTAATCCTATTCTGTTCATAGCCTGCCATTGTTGCTACGGTTGTTGATACCTTACCTGCAATCCTAAATGCTTAGTATATGATGCTAGTTTACCATTAGTGGCCCTACATTCTTGTTAGTCTGCCATGCTATACTATCGGGCCGTGATCACTCGGGAGGTGATCACGGGTAATACTATACATACATACTATTCAGGTGGTGACTAAAGTCGGGTCGGCTCGATGAGTACCAGCAAGTGATTCCGATGTGGGGGCTGGAAGGACAGGTGGCTCCATCTCGGTAGAGGTGGGCCTTGGTTCCCGATGGCCCCCGACTATTACTTTTTGGCGGAGCAACAGGGCAGGTTGAAACCACCTAGGAGACAGGTGGCCCTGGCCTTGGTCGGCGTTCGCGGTTACTTCATAATAACACGCTTAACGAGATCTTGGTATTTGATCTGAGTCTGGCCACTGGCCTATACGCACTAACCAACTACGCAGGAACAGTTATGGGCACTCGACATCGCGGTATCAGCCGAAGCCTTCTTGACGTCAGCGACTGAGCGGCGCGCGCTAGGGTGGACCAAGTAATGCAACTTCCTTTGTAATGGAGGTTGCTAGGTCTGCTCACCGACCGCGTTCGCAACGTGCAGGCGTGCAATGGGCAATGGGCGCAGACCTCTGTGCGCATAGGATTTAGACCGGAGTGCTGACCTCTCTGTTGTGCCTAGGTGGGGCTGCGACATGTTGATCTTTCGAGGCCGAGCATGACCCAGGAAAGTGTGTCCGGCCAGAGGGATCGAGTGTGTTGGGTTATGTGGTGCACCCCTGCAGGGAAGTTTATCTATTCGGATAGCCGTGTCCCTCGGTAAAAGGACGACCTGGAGTTGTACCTTGACCTTATGACAACTAGAACCGGATACTTAATAAAACACACCCAGACAAGTTCCAGAGACAACCTGGTGGTCGCTTTTCCATAGGGCAATGAGGGGAGGATCGCCGGGTAGGATTATGCTATGCGATGCTACTTGGAGGACTTCAATATACTCTCTCCTTTGTGCTGCAAGACAGAGGTTGCTAGAAGCATAGTCTTCGATAGGACTAGCTATCCCCCTCTTATTCTGGCTTTCTGAAGTTCAGTCCACCGATATTGCCTCTTTACACATATACCCATGCATATGTAGTGTAGATCCTTGCTTGCGAGTACTTTGGATGAGTACTCACGGTTGCTTTGCTCCCTCTTTTCCCTCTCTTTCCTTTTCTTCTCGGATGCCGCAACCAGATGTTGGAGCGTAGGAGCCAGACGGCACCGTCGACAACGACCCCTACTACACTGGAGGTGCCTACTACTACGTGCAGGCCAATGACGACGACCAGGAGTAGTTTAGGAGGATCCTAGGCAGGAGGCATGCGCCTCTTTCAATCTGTATCCAAGTTTGTGCTAGCCATCTTATGGCAACTTGTTTAACTTATGTCTGTACTCAGATATTGTTGCTTCCGCTGACTCGTTTATGTTCGAGCACTTGTATTTGAGCCCTCGAGGCCCCTGGCTTGTAATATGATGCTTGTATGACTTATTTTACTTTTAGAGTTGTGTTGTGATATCTTCCTGTGACTCCCTGATCTTGATCGTACACATTTGCGTGCATGACTAGTGTGCAATTGAATCGGGGATGTCACAAGTTGGTATCAGAGACGACTACCCGTAGGAATCCCCCTTCCACACCCCTTGGCCAAAGTCGAGTCTAGACATTGCAAAGCTTTTTAGTAACTTGGCTGTGCGGCTTACGGGCCCACGTCGCCATTGGGTGGTTTTAGGATCTTTTACTCCTCGTCTATTCTCTGGGACTTTGCTCTCTCTTCTATTCGGGTTAAATGATTTTGCTAACTCTAACTCTGGGTTCTCTTAACTATTTATCCCGGAGAGCCCTCATTACGGAAGATCACTTGCTTCGTCAGAAGATTCTGAGGATATCCCTCGATATTTTCTTGAGACCCTTGTGCTCATCGCCTTTGCAATTCACTGGCACCGAAATATCCCTATGGATATCTGCTTGCACTTGTCATTCTCATGATCATTTCTCATCGCTCTTGAAGCTACAAGATGCCTCGAACTATTACCCATTGTCCCGAGAATCCTTTGAGTTTACTGTCTTGCAGTTTTATTTCGCATGAAAACCCTTACAGTTTTTTTCTCACATTTATCGAGGATCCGATCTTCTCAATTGTTCATGTGTCGCACAAAATCCTTCGAAATACTTTTCGATCTTTCAAAAATCCTCTGCAGCCTTTATTCTTGAAATTCTTGCCTGCTTGCATTATGGTTAAGTCCATATGACTAGTAGTCCTCGACAACATCCCTTGTCTTAGTCATTTTGAGCCTATTGATTCAATATGTGCGTACGCATGCAGTCATCAGGTTATCCTTTTTAAAATTATCTTTCCGACTCAGACGTCATTCCGAACATGTGTTGGTTCTCGGCAATGCAAACCTGTATTGATTGTCCAACTAAGTGTTTTCAACTTATCCATCCTTGATCAGAGCGTCTGCTTATGATCCTTCGTTTTGGAAACGATAGTTTCTTTCTACTTAAGCATCAGACTAATCAGGCGATTCTTGAAACTGATGCCTCTGCATTCTTTCTTCCTCTGGGTGAGTACCGATACTCACATCAGCTCCATTGTGGATCGCCCGATCCATTGTTGGATTTTTATCCGACAGTGTCCTTCATATTCAATATTTGGGAAGAGGACCAGGGCCTCTATAAATAGAGATAGCCACCACAGTGCGAGGGGATCGAATCATTCCTAAGTAGAACACACCACCACCACAAGCACACCTCTCCTCGCGAGGCTGTTCTTCCTCTGTATTGTTCATCATCAGCCCAAGAGGCAATCAACGACACCACACACTGGATTAGGGTATTACACCTCAACGGTGACCCAAACCATTATAAACCCTGTGTCTCTTGTGATTGTTCATCGTGCTAGCTTAGAATCGTGGCGAGGTGTTGGGCGTGTTTCAGTAGGGAGAAGATCTTCGTGCGCACCCCAGAGTTCGAACCTTAAGGGTTTTGCCAGAACCTGATATCCGACATTTGGCGCGCCAGGTAGGGGTGCGCCGGAGCTCTTCCTTCCGTCGGCTCGCTCTCCACCAACATCGTGCTTCGCCCTCATGGCGGACAATGGGCCACCGCCTCCGGCAGCCAACGCCAGCGCTGAGGCCAGGGGGCTCCGAGTCTTGTCCCCCGCCTTGCGGCACGTGCAGTGGCCGCACAACTTCAAGCCAGAGTTGCTGCCGCGCTACAATGGCGTGATGGATCTGCTGGCTTTCCTGCTGGCATACGAGCAGGCCGTCCTCAAGGCCGGAGGCGATGACAAGGTCATGGACAACTGGCTTCCCATGGCCTTCACCGGCGTCCCGCGCGTTTGGCTGCTCAACCTGCCAACATCTTCTGTGGCCTCCTAGGAGGAGCTGCACAACCTCTTCCTCACCCACTATGCTGCGATGGCGCCCCCGATCGTCGCAGCTCTCCTGGGCGTCTCGCAGGCGCCACCCTCGGACCGCCACGTCAAGCCGTTCGTCCGCCAGATCGTCACCGCCCTCACGCGGCAAGGAGCTCCCCCGGGTTGGGCGGCACCCAAGGCCGACCTGACCTTCAAATCGGACGATCACCCCGACAACACCGCCTGCTCGGGTGCGCTCCCAATGCTTTACACACCCACCATCTGCTAGGTGGCCGTCACTAGGACCCTCATCGACGGCGGCGCCATCCTCAACATGCTGTCGGTGGAGTCGGTGGAGGCCTTCAGCCTCCTCCATGTACCGTTGGAATGGCTCCGACCTAGCAAGCCCTTTTGGGGCGTCGGGGGCGGTTCCTCCAGCTCCCTGGGGCAGATGCGCCTCCCTGTGACCTTCGGCACCCATGACAACTTCCGCACGGAACTGGTCAACTTCGACATCGCCCACATCGGCCTCCCATACAACGCCATCCTCGGGTACCCTGCCTTGGCTCAGTTCATGGCAGCGACCCATCCGGCCTACAACCTCATGAAGATGCCCGGGAGCAGCGGCATCCCCACCGTAGCTGGGGAGACCAAGGATCCTCTGCTAGCGCTCAAGCTCGCCCTCAAGACAGCCGCAGCAGCACAGCCTGTCGGCACCGATACCTCCAAGGCCAAGGGGGCTGCGCCGACCAAGAAGAAGCAGTTGTTCACCCAGGACAAGGCGGAGACCGAGCAGGTACTAGTTGAGGAGGATGGGTCCTCCGGCGCCACCTTCACCATAGGTGCCAATCTCGACCCCGACCAAGAGGAGGCGCTGGTAAAGTTCCTGCGCTCGAACAAGGAAGTTTTCGCATGGGAACCCAAGCAGCTAGCGGGGGTCCCGAGACAGGTGATTGAGCATCACCTGAATGTGTGCCCCAATGTATGCCCCGTGAAGCAGAAAGCCAGGCGGCAGTCCACCGAGAAGCATGCCTTCATTGTCCAAGAAACCCGCAAGCTAGAGGCAGCAAGTGTTATTCGCGAGGTTCGCTTCCCCGAATGGCTGGCAAATCCTATTTTGTGCCGAAAAAGGGAGGAAAGGAGCGCATGTGCATCAACTTCACCAACCTCAACAAGGCCTGGCCAAATTGTCGACTCCACCGCCGAGTGCGACCTGTTGTGTTTCCTGGATGCATTTTCGGGCTATCACCAAATCAAGATGGCGGTAGAAGACGTGGAGAAGACGACCTTCCTGACCCATGTGGGGTATACTGCTACACCTGCATGCCGTTTGGGTTGCGCAACGCGGGCGCAAGTTTCCAGTGACTGATGCACATCGCCTTGGGCCGGCAGCTTGGGAAAAACGCCGAGGCTTACGTCGATGACATTTTGGTGAAGTCTCGGGAGACGAAGACCTTGATCCAGGACCTGGAAGAGACCTCCGTGAGCCTCCACGAGGTGGACTGCGACTCAACCCGGATAATGCGGGTTTGGCGTTCCTTCCGGCAAGCTTCTGGGCTTACTCGTGTCCCAGAGAGGGATCGAGGCCAACCCGGAGAAGGTCAAGGCGATCGAAGACATGAGTCCACCGCAAACCCTCAGAGAAATGCAGAAGCTCGCTGGGCGCGTAACTACGTTAGGAAGCTTCATCTCCAAGGTGGGGGAGCGTGCCTTGCCTTTCTTCAAGCTAATGAAGAAGAAGGGTCCGTTCGAATGGACACAGGAGGCCGACCAAGCGTTTCAAGATTTCAAGAAGTACCTGACCAGCCCTCCTGTGATGGTGGCACCGTGCCCTCTCGAGCCCTTGGTGCTCTACCTCGCCGCCACACCCTACTCCACTAGTGCAGCTGTAGTGGCGGTTCAGGAAGAGCGCCAGACCAAGGCTGCGTCACGAGCGGCCACGGCCCCGGCTGTGGCAGCACAAGACCAAGAAGGCCTTGCAAAGACCACGGCCTCGGCAGATGGAGACCAGCCTCAACAGGAAGACGCCCCTAGGGCTGAAGAGGCCTTACCAGGCAGCCAGGTGCTGGGGGCTCCGTCGCCTCAGGAGGCGCCTCACCCTTCAGAGCGCATGGACCTCGTCAGCACACCCACCCTCATCGAGCATCCGGTGTATTTCATCAGCACGGTGCTGCGGGATGCAAGGGCACGATACCCCATGCCTCAGAAGCTCTTGCTCGCGCTATTGGTGGCCTCGCGAAAGCTACAACACTACTTTCAAGGTCACCCCATCAAGGTCGTCTCTACATACCCATTGGAGAGGGTACTCAGGAGCCCCAACTCCGCTGGAAGGGTCACCGAATGGAACATCGAGTTGCAAGCGTTTCAGTTGGAATTCAGCACAACCAGGGTTGTCAAGGGAGCCGCACTTGCAGATTTTGTGGCAGAATGGACAGAGGCGCCAGGGCTCGAAGCAGGCGAGGATCAGTTACTTTCCCCAGGAAGTGAGGCACCGGATGGCTGGGTCATGTACAATGATGGAGCGTTCTTGCGGCACGGCGCGGGGGCTGGTGCAGTGCTTATATCCCCCACTCAGGACAAGCTCTATTATGCCGTGCAGCTCTGTTTCCAGCATGGCAAGAAGGTCTCCAACACATAGCAGAATACGAGGGCCTCATAACAGGCTTGAAAGCTGCAGCAGCACTGGGGGTGAAGCGCCTCATTATTAAGGGGGATTCACAGCTCCTTGTCAACTTCTCCAACAAGGTGTACGAGCCAAAGGACGAGCACATGGAAGCGTATCTTGCGGAGGTGTGCAGGATGGAAAAGCAGTTTTGGGGGCTGGAGTTGTAGCATGTGCCCCGCAGCACCAACCAAGAGGCTGATGACATCGCCAGGAGGGCATCCAGGTGGCTGCCTCAGGAGCCTGGCGTTTTTGAAGAACGACTCTTCAAGCCCTCGGCGGCACCGTCACTGTCAAGCACAGTGCAACCTCGGGAGGAACTTCCTCAGCCACATGCCATAGGAGCCCCGGCCTGTGGCCCGACCTTGGGAGCGCGCTTGCTCATGGCGCTGGAGCCTCAGGAGGGGTGCTGGACCACGGAATTCAAGGACTACCTGATGCAAGGGACGCTGCTAGAGAAAGAGGAGGACGCGGAATGCGTGGCCCGGTAGGCCACTCCCTACTGCATTCCAAGATGGAGAGCTCTACGGAAAGCGGCCAAATGATGTTTCCCTGTGTTGTATCTCCAGGGAACTAGGGAAGGAGTTGCTGGCTGACATACACGATGGAGATTGCGGACATCACTCGTCATCGCGGACCCTTGTCGGCAAGGTGTTTCGCTGCGGATTCTACTGGCCTATGACACTCAACGACGCAGTCGAGCTGGTAAAGGCTTGCGAAGCCTACCAATTCCATGCCAAGCAGATCCATCAGCCAGCTCAGGGCCTGCAGACCATCCCACTCTCATGGCCGTTCGCGGTCTGGGGGCTGGATATCCTGGGCCTGTTTCCTCAAGCGCCTAGAGGCTACCGCTACCTCTACATCGCCATCGACAAGTTCACAAAGTGGTGGAGGTGGAAGCCGTCCGCACCATCTCAGCTGGTTTTGCAGTCAAGTTCATCAAGGGCCTCGTGAGCCGATTCGGTGTCCCTAATCGCATCATCACCGACAACGGTTCGCAGTTCACCAACAATCTCTTCAAAACATATTGTGCTAACCTTGGAACGTAGATATGCTATGCTTCGGTGGCACACCTCTGGTGTAACGGCTAGGTCGAGCGCGCCAACGCAGAGGTCCTGAAAGGCCTCAAAACCAGGACCTTCAAAAAGAAGCTGGAGGCATGCGGCAGGGGCTAGTACGACGAGCTCTAGTCCGTGTTGTGGTCCATCCGCACTACCTCCACCAAGGCGACTGGCGAGACCCCGTTCTTCCTCGTATATGGAGCAAAGGCGGTCCTCCCTCATGAGGTCAGGCGTCGCTCCACGCCTAGTGTTTGACAAAGCGCAACAGGACGCCATGCGGGGGATGGACCTCGTGCTGGGGGAGGAACACCGTCGGGAAGCCGCACTACGGGCAACAAGATACCAGCAGGCGTTGCGGCGGTATCATTGTGGCAACATCCGCCCCAGGACTCTCGAGGTAGGTGACCTCGTACTCAGGCGGGTGCTCTCCAGGGAAGGTCTGCATAAGCTCTCACCCATGTGGTAGGGCCTGTTCATGGTTGTCCATGTTTCCAGGCCTGGCGCCGCGTGCCTGGAGACTCAGGAAGGGGTGCCCATCCCAAATGCTTGGAACATTCAGCACCTCGAGAAGTTCTACCATTGAAGAAAGGCCCAGTGCGTGTGAAGAAGGCCCCGTGCCTGTGAAGCTTGCCGCCCAAAGAAAGGCTCAGTGCCTATGAAGAAGGCCCGGTGACTGTGAAGCTTGCCACCCAAAGAAAGGCCCAGTGCCTGTAAAGAAGGCCCGGTGCTTGTGAAGCTCACCGCCCATGACACTCTCACGTAATAATGAGTTGGGGCTGTACACGCCCCGGAGTCTCTGGAGTGCCACCCTCAGGCCTCAGGGGCTCCCTCCCATGCCCAATGGCAGCACTTAGCTCCGCACTGGTGAGAAGACGTCGAAGACTAGACTAGGTGCCGGAAGTGGCTTTTTATTTGCTTTCCGCAGTTGGCTTGTTCTCCCCAGTTTTGAACCTTTATTGGAGTTGCTTCTAGTGTTGTTTCCCGTCTTCTACCCCTGTTGTCTGTTTTTGGCTTTCGTCTGGCTCGCTTTCTCTCTCGCAAGCCTCACGAGGGGGCTGCGCGGGCGCCCTCGTGAGCCCTTTCTTGCCTGGTTTTCGTGAGGCTCCCTCGTTCAAGTCCACAGCGGGAGCACCCCTCCCGGTCCGTGCCCCACGGGCATTGTGACACAAAGCGGCGGGGCTAAGCCGGCAACCTGCGCGACCAAGGTTCGGAAACTATTCTCCCAACTGATCTTTGCAGATCTTAAGACACCTGGTGAGGCATCGAGCGGGTACCTTGCGAGACGAAAACTGCTGAAAACATCCCGAGCTAAGTTGTTCCTACGCGCAGGCACATAACCACAACACCATAACACAACACAGGAACAATAAATGTAGCACAATAATTGGGGATCATAGTCTGTTACACGCCCCCACGGGGCTCCATACTTCTCTTTCTCTCAATGCAGGAAAAGGAGAAAAACAAAATAATAACGGTGCGCACCTTGCGACAGCTCACGAGGAGGGGTCCGCATCGTCCTCCCTAGCTCAATCAGACTCCGCCTCGTGCTTCACCGGGGCGCGGCGATGGGACGATCCTGTACCACCCTCGAAGCGGCCACGGCAGCGTGGTGGCTGGTGGCGGCCGCCGCTGGAGGAGTTGTCGCTGGAGGAGGAGCTGCTGAAGCTCGGCAAGCTGTGGACGCCGCCAGGAGCGGGTTCGCCTTTGCCCTCGTCACGACCGTCGCCAAGGCCAAGCACCTCGTCGCCGTCATCATCTTCAGGGTAACACCCAGCACGACGGCTATCTTCTCTGAACACCCTCACGTAGAGGGTCACATCACTGTCGTACTTGAAGTGGAGGGTGCAACGCCGACCCAGGCCACGCGCGTGGGCAAACATCTGCCAACCCCGGGCCAGGGCCACGTTCCTGACAACGGAGATCTCCATCGTGACCTAGGAGGCCCTGCTGCAGCAGCCGTCCGCCTCCAGCCAGAGCCCGCCGGGGCCAGCGGCCAGCAATTCGCCGGCGAAGAAGCGAGGGAGCTGGAGCTAGTTGCCGGCCGGGTTGTCCAACCAAACAACAAACTCCGGCAGCACCTCTGCCGAGTGAAAGCGCGGCCGGGGAGGCCGCGCAGCCACAACACGCCTTCCTCCATCGATGGGGCTGCCTCGATACGGGCGGCCACCACCGCGTGAAGGGCCACCACCGTGACCACGAGTAACCGTGACAGAGACGCGGGATGCTTGCGGGGACGACATCGGCCGTGCTTGGCGGAGGAGAGCCAGGCCCTTCCTGGCGAGCCTTCCCCTTCTCTGCGGCCGAGAACCTCTTCACAGGCACCATGGGACGCTGCAAGCAACCGGAGCGAGGAAGGAGAAGAAGCAGGCGGGGCGAGGGGAGATGTGTAACGGGGGCTTTTGCCCCTCCCCATTTATAGCCCAAGGGAGGCCAACCGCCGGCCTCCACGATCACAGGTAATGATGACTCTTTTTGCATGCAGCAGGGACTCGTCAAAACGGCCAGTTGCCGAAGCAGCGTGGGGAAGCAGAGACGCCCACGTCCAGTCAACCGCCACATGTCGACCAAGGCCGCAAGCTGTTGGGGCCCGCGGTGCTCCACACTTGCCCTTTGGCTTTGCTGCTAAGCCAAGTCCGAGCACGCCTTGGGGCCGGGGGCTACTGTCGGTGTTCTGGGAACAGGGGTCCCCAGACTTGCCTGCCTGCGGCCTGCAGCGTGGCTCAGCGGTGGCCCAGTACGGCCCGTCTTCATCAACCCAAGTTCAAGACCCTCGCAAGGGGCCAAGCCTCGCGGGGCGGATGACACAAGGCCTCCTTAGGGGTGGCCTCACCAGGCAGGCTCGCGAGAAGGCGGAGAGATCAAGGCAAGGGATACCTCGCGAGGTGCTCATGATGCAAGCCATGACGATCAAGACCAGGCGGGCGCCAGCCTGCGCAGTGTCCTTGTTTCCTCTTTGGTGCAAAGGGGGCAAGCGCAGGCGCGGAGTACCGAAGCATCAGGCAAAGGTTTCCATATCGGTGCAATGAGACCGAGACCAGCAGAGCGGCAGGACGAAGGTCACCGTTGAGCCCAAGACATCGTCATCACCAGTACCTTTGGCAGTCGAAGACCACCTTTAGTCAGGATAGCATGTACTAGCTGTCCCCTTTCGAAATGGCCATTGTTGGCTCCCTTCCCGCTCAATATTTGGGAAGAGGACCAGGGCCTCTATAAATAGTGATAGCACCACCACCACAAGAACACCTCTCCTCGCGAGGCTGTTCTTCCTCTGTACTGTTCATCATCAGCCCAAGAGGCAATCCAGGACACCACACACTAGATTAGGGTATTACACCTCAGCGGTGGCCCGAACCAGTATAAACCTTGTGTCTCTTGTGATTGTTCATCGTGCTAACTTAGAATCGCGGTGAGGTGTTGGGCGATTTCAGTAGGGATAAGATCTTCGTGCGCACCCCAGAGTTCGAACCTTAAGGGTTTTGCCGGAACCCGATATCCGACAGGTTGAACCTATGCCTTCCCCTAATCAGTGAGAACCCGAAAGTTTTCACAAGTCATACCGGTGTTCTACCAGATAAAATTCCAACCCTACAGTTATATCAAAGCGAGAGGTGAATGAAATGATATGCATTAAAGAAGTGGGAGTCGACCTTGAACTTTGTGTTCATGCCCATGAAAATGATGTAGACCGTCTCGGAAGCTTCTTACAAAATGATTATCCAGCTGTATGATTCTTTCGGTATTCTTGAAATTGATTCCTTACAGTTATGGTTCCCACCATGCTGTCCTGATCTAATATATCTGGTGGGAATTCATTCCAGTGCCTCGCCTATTTTTGGCAAGGTTGAAGTATCTATTGTCATAGGCCAATGACCCGGTTCTACTTCTATCATGTTCTACCTTCGAGTATTACCCCCCTGGTATCTCGGAGATGTCTTGCCATTGCACCACATCTTACTAACTTTGTTGAAGTAATGTCTTTCCTTGTCGTAATGACTCTATGGGTTCTGGGTTGATATCAACCGAGGACACCGCCTAGTGAAATTATTCCGCACTACAAATCACATACCCATAGTATTTTTACTAGGAAATTCTGAACTCAATCTGGTCATTCCTAGACTATAGGCTGCATCCTGGTCTTGCTACCTTTGACTGTGCTACGTCGTCCTTCTCTGGTGCACGAATTCTTCAGTGTGAGCACGACCTACGTCGAGCTTTCAACATCATGTTTTTTGTCTTGAAAGGCAACTTTGGTTCCGAGCTTGCATCTTATATATTGATCCTATAACTTGCCACTTCGTCATTCCCTTGCTTGTTCCCTTTATTGTTTGATTGCATCCTCTTGAAACGTCCCGACAAATGTGTCAAATCACCTTCAACACTTTGACTTCTTCCGAGATGTCAACTGTGTTCATGATGAGAAATACCCTCCTTGCCCTCGATGATTTTTTATCATCGACAACACCCTTGACTTCCTTTCATCGCGAACTTGTCCACATTATGAATACAACTTGCTCTCCATCTAGTGTTGTGTTTTGCCTTGAAGTATTACTGTTTTTTTATGTCAAGAATGTTGTGGGGATTGCTCAACCTCTTAGAAATTCTCGGTATGATGATACTTGTTTTTAACCAGGATACCAATATGCTAATGATGTTGTTTGAGTTATGTACTTCTAGCAATCCTATTGCTTTGAAGTTAACGATCGACAGTTCGTTCTTAGACTGTTGGTTATTGAATCGTCACTCTAACATTGATCTTGCTGCCTAAGGTCATATTTTGGGCACACCTTTCAACTAATGATTGATGGTGTATGTTTTCCTAGAGAATACAACATTATGTCATTTGAATTGACAAGTGTCATCTTCTTGTTCACATTATTGTGGAAATCCATCCGTTTGGAATTCTCGATGAATTGTTGCTGAGCCCATTAGCCACCTTCTCATCCCCTCCTTGGTTTAATGATGAACTATTGTTTCAGGAACCCGCTCCCATAGTTCATTTCACGAGAATCTTGCAATGTCATTTCATCAATTTGTGTTGCACCTTTTCTTCTCGGACATCCTGAGTCTGAGGTATCATGACACCAATCGGATTCGAATCTCGGTCAGATATGATGGTTGGGACAACTTTCCAGGAGTTATGATGTTGGTCCTTTGATGACCCAGTAATATGATGTCGTGCCTAGCACCCCCATGGATGGAGGACCTATCATTATAATTTCTTTTGCAAGGATAACCATTGTTCTTGGAGGAAATTGTAAGACTTATTTTATAAGTTGCTCCTGATGGATCATTTGTGTATCCAAAGTCTGGCCCTTGATTAAAACACCATATCATTGCTACCTAGAAGCATGACTATGATACCCCGCTCTTCAACAAGAACATTGGAGGCGCGATACTAAATGTTTCTTGGTTAGTTATCCAAACACCGTTGTATGGGTAACATCTTGATAAATCCTTGGTTCTTAACTGAATGGTTGGGTACTTGCTCTCCTACCCTGTATGCCATATTCTGCTTGTACATGGGAAGGATATACTCCTAATAATTGTGTGTAATCACAATTTTCCTTTCATCGCTCTGTTTAATCTGATAATCGCGTTTTCCTTTCCATTCTTTTGTTTAACATTTCCTGAATCTGACTTAACTAAGCAGAGATAATTCCTTGCTTACATAGGCACCTTGTTGTACCATTCTGTCTGTAAGATCATGTTACTATTGTTGATGACATTCCGGTAACCACTGATGGGTGATAACTTTGCCAATTGGTTCGCCTCGTTCAACAAGCAGGAAAATTGCTCTCTTCGTTCCCCGTCCTTGGTACCGACATTGTTGCCGGCATAGCTGACAAGCTATTCACTGACATGCCTCCCTGTCGCGGCTGTGCAAGATGTCATCACCCTTCCTACTTTCAACCCACATGGTGGGCCCATAACCCACAGGTCCACTGGATCGAAACCTGACTCTTCTTTACAACCCGAGTTCTAATGTATCCTTTGCACGTGGCTTCGTATGTGATTCATGAGCTAAATGCTATACCATTATTCATCCTGGAATCAAACACCATGTTATTCTCGTTGTTCAAACCCCATTCCATCTTATGTCTAGTCATCGAATGATTGCCTACCCGTTTGAAACTTTGGTACCATCGTATATTGCACTCAACGAATTCATTGAAATACAACTCGTGGTGTACCTTGTGCATTTCCCATTGAGTTCACCGTCAGATTCCCAGCTTTGTGGAGATGCGTTCTTTCAGAGTTTTTCCTGTTGGTCGCGTTCGTAGGGTGATGGAGATCCCGAAGAAAGGAAGACGACTTGATCATGGTGACTTGAAGCAGAGAAATGAAGACATCAACGAAAGGGATCAACCTCTTCGAAAGGGTAACCAAGACCGAGAAGACTCATTAGGTTTTTCGCTACCAGCACCTTCCCCCCTTACTCCACCGCTCAAATCTCGGGACGACATTTCTTGTAGTGGAGGAGAATTGTGACGCCCGGATAATTACGCTACAGTATTTCTCTACTAATGATGCCACATCACTTTGATTACTGCTGATAATCTTGTGATGGTTCAAAAATGATACAAATTCAAATTTAAAATAAAGGCAAACAACAAAAGTTTAAATAAAATTTAAAACAAATGTTGATGAGATGACATATAATGAATAGGTAATTGTGGTGATGAAACCACATTTTTATAAAAGGTTTAAATGGACTAAAGTAGTTAAAACAGTAGGTAAAACAATCGAATAAATGCCTTTTGTAGTTTGTAAAATAACAAACTATTCATTTAGTTGCCCAAAAGTTAATGGGGCAGTAGCATAATGATTAGTACTAAATTGTAAACTATTTTTATACTTTATAAACTAAAACAAATTAAAACTAAAAGAAAACAATTAAACAAGAACTATAAAGAAAAATAAGAAAAGGAAAAGACTAAATAGAAGAAGCGAAACTCCCCCTCGGCCCAACTAGGCGTTCCCCCAGCCGGTCGGCCCACCCCGGGCCTACACATACACCCCACTAGCAGAAATCCTAACCCAACGAGACCCCACTCCCCACACTCTCCCACATCTCTCCCCCACCTCTCGATCCCGTTCTGGATCGGGAAGGGGGAACACCCCCGACACCGTCAGACCTCGTCGTCGCCCACGCGCTCTCCGTCGTCCTCGCGCCACGCCGAGGCGTCTAGAAGCTCCGCTAGCGACTGCTATGTCCTCCTTGACCACGAGCTCTAGCTGGGACCCCCTACATCATCGGGATCGAGCTCCGTTTACCTCGGACCACCACTGGCATTCGTCTTTCATTCCGGCGCCGTCTAGCCCTCCCCGAGCCCACTTAGCACCTCTACAGGCATGTTGTGAGCCCCTCTGCCGATTCCTCGCCTCTCCCCTTCGAGTCCCTCGACGTAGGTGCCCTACCCAAGTTAGGCCGCCGCGCTCCCGATCTACCCTTAGGCCGTCCTTGGCCGCGCCTGCTTGCGTGAGTCCGCGCTCCCGCGCGCCTCTAGCCTCTCCCCGCGGCCGCTCGCTGCACTCCCACATGCGCCCGCCTAGTCGTGCCACTCCTGCTGCTGCGCTGCCGCTGCCTTGCGCTGCTGCTGTGCTGCAGGCCCTTGCTAGCTCCCGCTGCTGCTGCACTGGCCGCCTAGCACCACACCGCCGGAGACCGCCGCTGCCACCCTGCGCGCTCCACCACTCGCGGCTTTGTCCGCCTCAGCTGGCGGCGTCCACCTCCGCCCGGGCGTGCTCGCGCCCCCTGTGCCGAGCCTTCCCCCGACCAGCACCATGGCTGCCAGCGTCATACTCTACGAGTACGTACGTGCGGGCATAGCCTCACCAGAGGCCAATTTGGGCCACTAGCACATGGGCCCGACCCCCCTGTTAATTAGGGAGGCCCTGATTAGTTTAGCCCCAAACCCCCTAATTAAGCTAAGTAAATTTAGTCAAGAAGATGTTAATTAAAATGAGTCCATGACAATTGGGACCCACATACACTGTTCACTTTGGACTAGTCAAAATATTGACCGGGTCAACCCAACCCCTAGCCCCACATGTCATACACATGCACACATTGCTGGGTACACTCCTGTGTACCCATAGAAATTTGTCTGTTTGTTATTTTGAATTAAATTAAATGCAGAAATTCCAGAATTTGTTTAAATCTTTGAAAAAACATATAAAATAATCCGTAACTCGAATGAAAATACTTTGTACATGAAAATTGCTCAGCACAACGAGACAAATCCGAATAAGCGGTCCGTTCATCCGCCACACGTCCCTAGCATAGCAAACCTACAACCTTTCCCCTCTGGTTCGTTTGTCCGAATATGCCAAACACCGGGAATACTTTCCCGGATGTTTTCCCCCTTCACCGGTATCAACTATCATCACGTTAGGTCAAACCTAGCACAACGTATTGGCGCATCTTGCTTTGTATTACATTTGATTGCTCTGTTATTTATTGTGTTCCCCCTCCGCTACTTCTTTCCGGTAGACTCCAACACCGTTGTCGATGTCCATGTGTTCGACTACATCGTAGATGACTCCTTCTTGCCAAAGCAACCAGGCAAGCCCCCCTTGATCACCAGATATCGCCTATCCTTCCCTCTATTGCTTGCATTAGAGTAGTGTAGCATGTTACTATTTTGATTAATCCTATTCTGTTGCATAGCCTGCCATTGTTGCTACAGTTGTTGATACCTTACCTGCAATCCTAAATGCTTAGTATAGGATGCTAGTTTACCATTATTGGCCCTACATTCTTGTCAGTCTGCCATGCTATACTATCGGGCCATGATCACTCGGGAGGTGATCACGGGTATATGCTATACATATATACTATTCAGGTGGTGACTAAAGTTGGGTCAGCTTGATGAGTACCCGCAAGTGATCCCGATGTGGGGGCTGGAAGGACAGGTGGCTCCATCTTGGTAGAGGTGGGTCTGGGTTCCCGACGGCTCCCGACTATTACTTTGTGTTAGAGCGATAGGGCAGGTTGAGACCACCTAGGAGACAGGTGGGACTGGCCCTGGTCGGCATTCCCGGTTACTTCATAATAACACACTTACCGAGATCTTGGTATTTGATCTGAGTCTGGCCACTGGCATGTACACACTAACCAACTACGCAGGAACAGTTATGGGCACTCGACGTCGCGGTATCAGCCGAAGCCTTCTTGACGTCAGCGACTGAGCGGCGGGCGCCGGGTTGGACCGCGTAACGCAACTTCCTTTGTATTGGAGGTTGCTAGGTCCGCTCACCGTCCGCGTTCACAACGTGCAGGTGTGTGATACATCTCGAACGTATCTATAAATTTTAATTGTTCCATGCTATTATACTACCTGTTTTGGATGTTTGTGGGCTTTAATTTACACTTTTATATCATTTTTGGGACTAACCTACTAACCGGAGGCCCAACCCAAATTGTTGTTTTCTTGCCTATTTCAGTGTTTCGAAGAAAGGAATATCAAACGAGTCCAAACGGAATGAAACCTTTGGGAGAGTTATTTTTTGGAACAGAAGCAATCCAGGATGCTTGGAGTAGACGTCGGGGAAGCTTCGAGGAAGCCACGAGGCAGGGAGGCGCGCCCTACCCCCCTGGACGTGCCCCCCATCCTCGTGGGCCCCTCGTGGCTCGCCAGACCGACTTCTTTCGCCTATATATGTCCATATACCCTAAAAACATCGAGGAGCACAATAGATCGGGAGTTCCGCCGCCGCAAGCCTCTGTAGCCACCAAAAACCAATCGGGGCCCTATTCTGGCACCCGGCCGGAGTGGGGATCCCTCACCGGTGGCCATCTTCTTCATCCCGGCGCTCTCCATGACGAGGAGGGAGTAGTTCACCCTCGGGGCTAAGGGTATGTACCAATAGCTATGTGTGTCATCTCTCTCTCTCTCTCGTGTTCTTGATTCAGCACGATCTTGATGTATCGCGAGCTTTGCTATTATAGTTGGATCTTATGATGTTTCTCCCCCTCTACTCTCTTGTAATGGATTGAGTTTTCCCTTTGAAGTTATCTTATCGGATTGAGTCTTTAAGGATTTGAGAACACTTGATGTATGTCTTGCATGTGCTTATCTGTGGTGACAATGGGATATTCACATGATCTACTTGATGTATGTTTTGCTAATCAACTTGCGGGTTCAGTGACCTTGTGAACTTCTGCATAGGGGTTGGCACACGTTTTCGTCTTGAATCTCCACTAGAAACTTTGGGGCACTCTTTGAAGTACTTTGTGTTTGTCGGATATCGGGTTCCGGCAAAACCCTTAAGGCTCGAACTCTGGGGTGCGCGCGAAGATCTACTTCCTGCCGATCCACGTCCCAACGCCTTGCCGTGAATCTAAGCTACATGATGAACAACACAGGGGACACAAGGTTTATACTAGTTCGGGCCATCATTGTGGTGTAATACCCTACTCTAGTTTGTGGTGTGGTGGATAGCCCCAGGGGCTGATGATGAACAGTACAGAGGAAGAACAACCTCGCGAGGGGTGTTCTTGAGCTGGTGTGGTGTTCTACCTGGGTGGATTCGATCGTCCCTCGATCAGATGTTGATAAGATGATCCCTACTGTGGTGGCTAGCTCTATATATAGAGGCCCTGGTCCTCTTCCCAAATATTGAGCGGAAAGGGAGCCAACAATGGCCATTTTGAAGGGGAACAACTAGTAGAAGTTATCCTGACTAAAGTTGGTCTTCGACTGCCAAAGGCACTAGCGATGACGCCGTCTTGGGCTCCACGGTGACCTTCATCCTGCCGCTTTGCTGGTGTTGGTATCATTGCACCGAAATGGTAACCTTTTCTTGATGCCTTGGTACTCCGTGCCTGCGCTTGCCCCCTTTGCACCAAAGAGGAAACAAGGACACTGCGCAGGATAACGCCCACCTGGAGCCCGCTTGGTCTTGATCGTCATGGCTTGCGTCATGAGCACCTCGCGAGGTACCCCTGCCTTGATCTCTCCGCCTCCTCGCGAGCCTGCTTGGTGAGGCCACCTCTGAGGAAGCCTCGCGTCGTCCGCCCCCCAAGGCTTGGCCCCTCGCAAGGTCTTGAGCTCGGGTTGATGAAGACGGGCGAGCCGTACTGGGCCTCCCCTTGAGCCACGCCGCAGGCTGCAGGCAGGCAAGTCTGGGGACCACCATTCCCAGAATGCCGACAGTTGCCCCCGGGCCCGAGGCGTGCTTGGACCTAGCTTAGCAGCGAAGCCAAAGGGCAAGTGCTACGCGCCGCAGGTCCCAACAGCCTACGGCCTTGGTCGCCGCGTGGCAGTTGATTTGACGTGAGCGTCTTCGCTTCCCTATGCTGCCTTGGCAACTGCCTGATTTGATGGGTCCCTGCTGCATGCAATAACAGTCATGATTACCTGCGATCGTGGAGGCCGACGGTTGGCCTCCCTTGGGTTATAAATGTGGAGGGGTGCCGGCCTCCACTGCACATCTCCCTTCCCCCGCCTGCTTCTTCTTCCTCCTTGCTCCAGTCGCCTGCCATGTCCCATGGCGCTGACGAAGAGGTTCTCGGTCGCGGAGAAGGGGAAAGCTCGCCGGGAAGGGCCTGGATCCCCTCCGCCCAAGCGCGGCCGAGGTTGCCCCCGCAAGCACCCCGCGACTCCTGCAGCGGCTCCTTGTGGTCGCGGCGGTGGTCCTTCGTGCGGTAACGGCCGCCCGATGGCTGAGGGAAGGCGCGTCGTGGCCACGCCCCCCCCCCCCGGCCATGCTTTCACTCAGCAAAGGTGCTGCCGGAGTTTGTCGTGTGGTCGGCAGATCCGGCCGATAACTGGCTCCAGCTCCCCCGCTTCTTTGTCGGCGAACTGTCGGCTGCCGGTTCGGGTGGGCTCTGGCTGCAGGCAGACGGTTGCTGCAGCAGGGCTTCCTGGGTCTCGATGGAGATCTCTGTCGCCGGGAATATGGCCTTGGCCGGCGACTGGCAGACGTTTGCCCGTATGCGCGGTCTGGGTCTGCGGTGCACCCTGCACTTCAAGTTTGACGGTGACGCGACCCTCTACGTGAGGGTGTTCTGAGAAGACAGCCGCCGTGTTGGGTGCTGCCCTGAAGATGATGGCGGCGACCAGGTGCTTGGACTTTTCGACGGCCGCGACGAGGACGAAGGCGGGCCCACTCCTGGCGGTGTCCGCAGCTCGCCAAGCTTCAGCGGCTCCCCCTCTGGTGACAGCTCCTCCAGCGGTGGCCGCGATCAACCATCGCGCCGCCGTGCCCGCTTCGAGGGTGGTCGCGGGTCATCCCGCCGTCGTGCCTCGGTGAAGTGCGAGGAGGAGTCTGATTGAGCTCGGGAGGGTGGTGTGGATCCCTCCTTGCTAGCCGTCACCGGGCACGCCGCGTTTATTTTGTTTACCTCCTTTTCTTGCATTGAGAGAGAGAAGTATGGAGCCCCGTGGGGACGTGCAAGACTATTGCCCTTAATTATCATGCTATTTCTATTATTCCCATGCTGTGTTGTGGTGTTGCGGCTATGTGGTTGCGCGTAGGAACAACTTAGCTTAGGGGGTTTACTGCAGTTTCCGCCTCACGAGGTACTTGCCTGAGGCCTCGCTGGGCGTCTTAAGGTCTGCAAAATCAGTCGGGAGAATAGCTTTCGAACCTTTGTCGCATGGGTGACCAGCCTAGGTCCTGCGTTTCACGTCGCGATGCCCGTGGGGCATGGACCGGGAGGGTTGCTCCCTCTGCGAACTTGAGTGAGGGAGCCTCACAAAATCAGGAGAGAAAAGGCTCACGAGCGCGCCCATGTAGCCCCCTCGTGAGGCTAGTGATAAGGAGAACGGGCCGAGCGAAAGCCAGAGACAGAGAATAGGGGCAGGGGACGGCAAACAACACTAGAAGCAACTCCAATAAAAGTTCAAATGAGGGAGAACAATCCAACCGCGGAAAGCAAATGAAAAGCCGCGTCCGGCACCTAGTATAGTCTTCGACATCTTCTCACCAGTGCAGAGCTAAGTGCTGCCACTAGGTGTGGGCGGGATCCCCTAAGACCCAAGGGCGGCACTCCGGAGACTTCGGGGCGTGTACAGCCCCAACTCATTATTATGTGAGAGTGTCACGGGCGGCGAGCTTCACAGGCGCTAGGCCTTCTTCACAGGCACCGGGCCTTTCTTGGGGCGGCGAGCTTCACAGGAACCGGGCCTTCTTTATAGGCACTGGGCCCTTCTTCATAGGCACCGGGCCTTCTTTATAGGCACTGGGCCTCACTTCACACGCATCGGGCCTTCTTTACAGGCACTTGGCCTTACTTCAAGGGTAGAACCTCCGGAGGAGCTGAGTGTTCCACCCGTTCAGGATGGGCACCCCTTCCTGGGTCTCCAAGCGTGCGGCGCCAGGTCTGGAAACATGAACAACCTTGAATGGGCCCTCGCACATGGGCGAGAGCTTGTGCAGCCCTTCCCTGGAGAGCACCCGCCTGAGCATGAGGTCACCTACCTCGAGAGTCCTGGGGCGGATGTTGCAGCAGTGGTACCGCCGCAGTGCCTGCTGGTATCTTGCTGCTCGTAGCGTGGCCTCCTGACGGTGTTCCTCCCCCAGCACGAGGTCCATCCCCCGCATGGCGTCCTGCTACACTTCATCAAATGCTAGGACCCGCGCGGAGTGACGCCTGACCTCGTGCGGGAGGACCGCGTCTGTTCCATAGACGAGGAAGAACGGGGTCTCGCCGGTCGACTTGGTGGTGATAGTGCGGATGGACCATAGCACGGACTGGAGCTCGTCGTACCAGCCCCTGCCGCAGGCCTCCAGCTTCTTCTTGAATGTCCTGGTTTTGAGGCCCTTCAGGACCTCTGCGTTGGCGTGTTCATCCTGGCCGTTGCTCCGAGGATGTGCCACCGAAGCGTAGCATATCTACGTTCCGAGGTTAGCATAATATGTTTTGAAGAGATTTCTGGTGAATAGCAAACCGTTGTCGGTGATGATGCGATTAGGCACCCCGAATCAGCTCACGAGGCCCTTGATGAACTTGACTGCTGAGCCAGCCGGGATGGTGCGGACAGCTTCCACCTCCGCCCACTTGGTGAACTTGTCAATGGCGACGTAGAGGTAGCGATAGCCCCTGGCGCCCGAGGAAACGGGCAGAAGATATCCAGCCCCAGACTGCGAACGGCCACAAGAGTGGGATGGTCTGCAGGCCCTGAGCTGGCTGATAGATCTGCTTGGCGTAGAATTGACAGGCTTCACAAGCCTTCACCAACTTGATAGCGTTGTTGAGTGTTGTAGGCCAACAAAACCCGCTGCGAAACGCCTTGCCGACAAGGGTCCGTGATGACGAGTGGTGTCCATAGTCTCCGCCGTGAATGTCTGCCAGCAACTCCTTCCCATGTTCCCTGGAGATGCAACGCTGGGAAACACCGTTTGGCCACTTCCGGTAGAGCTCTCCATCTTGGATGCAGTATGCCGTGGCCTGCCAAGCCACGCGTTCCGCGTCCTCTTCTTTCTCTGGTAGAGTCCCTTGCATCAGGTAATCCTTGAGCTCCGCCGTCCAGCATCCCTCCTGAGGCTCCACCGCCAGGAGCAAGTGTGCTCCTGAGGTCGGGCCACAGGTCGGAGCTCCTGAGGCAAGCGGTTGAGGGAGTTCCTCTCGAGGTTGCGCTGTGCTTGATAGTGATGGTGTTGCCGAGGGCTTGAAGAGCTGTTCCTCGAAAATGCCAAGCTCCTGAGGTTGTCGCCTTGATGCCCTCTTGCCGATGTCATCAGCCTCCTGGTTGGTGCCGCGGGGCACATGATGCAGCTCCAGCCCCAAAAACTGCTTCTCCATCGTGCGCACCTCTGCAAGATACGCCTCCATGTGCTCGTCCTTGGGCTCGTACACTTTTTTGGAGAAGTTGACGAGGAGCTGTGAGTCCCCCGTGATGATGAGGTGCTTCACCCCCAGTGCGGCCGTGGCCTTTAAGCCTGCTATGAGACCCTCGGATTCTGCTATATTGTTGGAAACCTTCTCGCCCTACTGGAAATAGAGCTGCACGGCGTAATAAAGCTTGTCCTGAGTGGGGGATATAAGCACTGCACCAGCCCCTGCGCCATGTCGCGAGAACGCTCCATCGAAGTGCATAACCCAGCCATCTGATGCTTTGCTTCCTAGGGAAAGCGACCGATCTTCGCCTGCCTCGAGCCCTGGCACCTCTATCCACTCTGCCACAAAATCTGCAAGTGCGGCTCCTTTGACGACTCAGGTCGTGCTGAATTCCAACTGAAATGCTTGCAGCTCGATGTTCCATTCAGCGACCCTTCCAGTGGAGTTGGGACTCCTGAGCACCCTCTCCAATAGGTTGGCTGAGACGACCTTGGTGGGGTGACCTTGGAAGTAGTTTCGCAGCTTACGCGAGACCACCAACAGCGCGAGCAAGAGCTTCTGGGGCATGGGGTACCGTGCCCTTGCATCCCGCAGCACTGTGTTGACGAAATACACAGGATGCTCGACGAGGGTGGGCGCGCCGACGGAGCCCGCACCCTCCAGAGAGATGAGCGCCTCCTGAGACATTGGAGCCCCCGGCTCCTGACTGCTTGGTGAGGTCCCCCCAACCCTGGGGGCATCTTCCTGCTAAGGCTAGTCCCTATCTGCTGAGGCCGTGGCCCTCGCGAGGCCTTCCTGGCTTTGAGCTGCCACGGTAGGGGTTGCGGCCGATGCGGCCTTGACCCGGCGCTCCTCCCGAACCGCCACCAGAGCTGCGCTGGCGGAGTAGGGTGTGGCGGCGAGGTAGAGCACCAGGGGCTCGTGAGGGCATGGAGCCACCATCACTGGAGGGCTGGTCAAGTACTTCTTGAGATCTTGGAACGCTTTTGTCAGCCTCTTGTGTCCATTTGAATGGGCCCTTTTTCTTCATCAGCTTGAAGAAGGGCAGGGCACGTTCCCCCAGCTTGGAGATGAAGCGCCCTAATACAGTTACGCGTCTGGCGAGCTTCTGCATTTCCCTGAGGGTTTGCGGCTGACTCATGTCTTCGATTGCCTTGACCTTCTCTGGGTTGGCCTCGATCCCTCTGTGGGACACGAGGAAGCCCAGAAGCTTGCCAGAGGGAACACCAAACATGCACTTCTCTGGGTTGAGCCGCAGGTCCACTTTACGAATGCTCGCAAAGGTTTCCTCCAGGTCCTGTATCAGGGTATTTGCTTTCCGAGACTTCACCACAATATCGCTGAAAGGTTGCGCCCACGTTGCGCAACCCGAACGACATGCAGGTGTAGCAGTACACCCCGCACGGGGTCAGGAAGACCGTCTTCTCCACGTCTTCTATCGCCATCTTGATTTGGTGATAGCCCGAGAAGGCGTCGAGGAAGCACAACAGATCGCACTCAGCGGTGGAGTCGACGGTTTGGTCGATGCGGGGAAGCGGGAACGGATCCTGAGGGCAGGCCTTATTGAGGTTGGTGAAGTCAACACACATGCGCTCCTTTCCTCCCTTCTTAGGCACAACAACAGGGTTTGCCAGCCATTCAGGGTAGCGAACCTCGCGAATGACACCTGCAACTTCCAGCTTGCGGGTTTCTTGGATGATGAAGGCCTGCTTCTCGGTGGACTGACGCGTTGCTTTCTGCTTCATGGGCCGCACATTGGGGCACACGTTCAGGTGATGCTCGATCACCTGCCTTGGGACCCCCGCTAGCTGCTTGGGTTCCCATGCAAACACCTCCCTATCCGCTCGCAGGAATTTCACCAGAGCCTCCTCCTGGTCGGGGTCGAGATTGGCGCCTACGGTGAAGGTGGCGCCAGAGGATCTGTCCTTATCAACTGGTACCTGCTTAGTCTCCGCCTTGTCCTGGGTGAATAGTTGCTTCTTCTTGGTTGGTGCAGCCCCCTTGGCCTTGGGGGTGTCGGCGCTGGTGGGCTGCGCTACTGCGGCTGTCTTGAAGGCGAGCTTGAGCGCCTGTAGAGCATCTTTCGTATCTCCAGCTACGGTGAGGACGCCGCTGCTCCCGGGAATCTTCATCAGTTTGTAGGCCGGGTGAGTTCTTGCCATGAACTGGGCCAAGGCAGGGTAGCCGACGATGGCGTTGTATGGGAGGCCGATGTGGGCGATGTCGAAGTCGACCAGCTCCGTGCGGAAGTTGCCGTGGGTGCCAAAGGTCACCAGAAGGCGGATCTGCCCCAGGGAGCCGTTTGAACTGCCTCCTATGCCCGAGAAGGGCTTGCTGGGCCGGAGTCGTTCCAGCGGCATGTGGAGGAGGCTGAAGGCCTCCACCGAGAGCACATTGAGGCCGGCACCGCCGTTGATGAGGGTCCTGGTGACGGCCACCTGGTAGATGGTGGGCGTGCAAAGCATCGGGAGCGCACCCGAGCAGGCGGTGTTGGCGGGGTGATCGTCCAAGCTGAAGGTCAAGTCGGCCTTGGGTGCCACCCAACCCGGAGGAGCTCCATGGTGCGTGAGGGCGGCGCCGATCTGGTGGACGAATGGCTTGGCGTGGAGGCCCGAGGATGGTGCCTGCGAGCCGCCCAGGAGAGCTGCGACGACCCGGGGCGCCGACACAGCGTAATGGGCGATGAAGAGGTCGAGCAGCTCCTCCCAGGAGGCCACAGAAGCCGTTGGCAGGTGGAGCAGCCACATGCACGGAACACCGGTGAGGGCCATGGGAAACTAGTTAGCCATGACCCTGTCGTCGCCCCCGGCCCTGAGGACGGCCACCTCATATGCTAGCAGGAAAGCTAGCGGATCTGTTGCACCGTCGTAGCGCGGCGGCATCTCTGGCTTGAACTTGTGCGGCCACTGCACCTGTCGCAAGATGGGGGCCAAGGATCGGAGCCCCCTGGCCCCAGTGCTGGCGTTGGTCGTCGGAGCGGGCGGTGCACCGTCGAGCATGAGAGCGAAGCACGATGTTGATGGAGAGCGGGTCGACGAAAGGGAGAGCTCCGGCGCACCCCTACCTGGCGCACCAAATGTCGGATATCGGGTTGCGGCAAAACCCTTAAGGTTCGAACTCTGGGGTGCACGCAAAGATATACTTCATGTCGATCCACGTCTGAACGCCTCGCCGTGAATCTAAGCTACACGTTGAACAACACATGGGACACAAGGTTTATACTAGTTCGGGCCACCGTTGTGGTCTAATACCCAACTCTAGTTTGGGGTGTGGTGGATTGCCTCAGGGGCTGATGATGAATAGTACAGAGGAAGAACAACCTCGCAAGGGGTGTTCTTGAGCTCATGTAGTGTTCTACTTGGCTGGATTCGATCGTCCCTCGATCAGATGTCGATAAGATGATCCCTACTGTGGTGGCTACCTCTATATATAGAGGCCCCGGTCCTCTTCCCAAATATTGAGCGGGAAGGGAGCCAACAACAGCCATTTTGAAGGGGAACAGCTAGTACAAGTTATCCTGACTAAAGTTGGTCTTCGACTGCCAAAGGCACTGGCGATGACGCCGTCTTGGGCTCCACTGTGACCTCCGTCCTGCCGCTCTACTGGTCTTGGTCTCGTTTCACTGAAATGGTAACCTTTGCTTGATGCCTCGGTACTCCGCGCCTTCGCTTGCCCCCTTTGCACCAAAGAGGAAACAAGGACACTTCGTATGATGGCTCCCACCTGGTCTTGATCGTCATGGCTTGCATCATGAGCACCTCGCGAGGTACCCCTGTCTTGATCTCTCTGCCTCCTCGCGAGCCTGCCTAGTGAGGACACCTCTGAGGAAGCCTCGCGTCGTCCACCCCGCGAGGGTTTTGAGCTCGGGTTGATGAAGACGGGCCGTACTGGGCCTCCCCTTGAGCCACGCCGCAGGCAGGCAAGTCTGGGGACCCCCATTCCCAGAACGCTGACAGTGTTGGTTGAATAGATGAATCTGAGATTGTGTGATGCATATCGTATAATCATGCCCACGGATAGTTGAGGTGACATTGGAGTATCTAGGTGACATTAGGGTTTTGGTTGATTTGTGTCTTAAGGTGTTATTCTAGTATGAACTCTATGATAGATCGAACGGAAAGAGCGGCTTCGTGTTATTTTTCTACGGACTCTTGAATTGATCGATCAGAAAGGATAACTTTGAGGTGGTTTCGTACCCTACCATAATCTCTTCGTTTGTTCTCTGCTATTAGTGACTTTGGAGTGACTCTTTGTTGAATGTTGAGGGATAGTTATATGATCCAATTATATTATTATTGTTGAGAGAACTTGCACTAGTGAAAGTATGAACCTTAGGCCTTGTTTCCTAGCATTGCAATACCGTTTGTGCTCACTTTAATCATTAGTTACCTTGCTGTTTTTATATTTTCATATTACAAAAACCTATATCTACCATCCATATTGCACTTGTATCACCATCTCTTCGCTGAACTAGTGCACTTATACAATTTACCATTGTATTGGATGTGTTGGGGACACAAGAGACTCTTTGTTATCTGGTTGCAGGGTTGTTTGAGAGAGACCATCTTCAACCTACGCCTCCCACAGATTGATAAACCTTAGGTCATCCACTTGAGGGAAATTTGCTACTGTCCTACAAACCTCTGCACTTGGAGGCCCAACAACGTCTACAAGGAGAAGGTTGCATAGTAGACATCAGTGTGCAATGTGCAACGGGCCTAGACCCCTGCGCGCATAGGATTTAGACCGACATGCTGACCTCTCTGTTGTGCCTAGGTGGGGCTGCGACGTGTTGATCTTCCGAGGTCGGGCATGACCCAGGAAAGTATGTCCGGCCAGAGGGATCGAGCGTGTTGGGTTATCCCCCTCTTATTCTAGCTTTTTGTAGTTCAGTCCACCGATATTGCCTCTTTACACATATACCCATGCATATTAGTGTAGATCCTTGCTTGCAAGTACTTTGGATGAGTACTCACGGTTTCTTTTCTCCCTCTTTTCCCTCTCTTCCTTTTTCTTCTCGGATGTTGCAACCAGACGTTGGAGCCTAGGAGCCAGACGCCACCGTCGACGACGACTCCTACTACACTCTCCTATTACACTGGAGGTGCCTACTACTACGTGCAGGCCGCTCACGACGACCAGGAGTAGTTTACGAGGATCCCAGGCAGGAGGCCCGCACTTCTTTCTATCTGTATCCCAGTTTGTGCTAGCCATCTTATGGCAACTTGTTTAAGTTATGGTTATACTCTGATATTGTTGCTTCCACTGACTCGTTTATGTTTGAGCACTTGTATTCGAGCCCTCGAGGCCCCTGGCTTGTAATATGATGCTTGTATGACTTATTTTACTTTTAGAGTTGTGTTGTGATATCTTTCCGTGAGTCCCTGATCTTGATCATACACATTTGCGTGCATGATTAGTGTATGATTGAATCGGGGATGTGACATAGCCTGGCGGTCGGGTGACCGGCCGGGGTATATTCGTTTAGCCCTGGCTGCACTGCGCGTCGAGGTAGCGGGCTCCAGTTGAGTTCTTTTGGCCCTCCCTATGCTTTCCATCGCATAGTATTTTTTACTACATGCGATAATTCTGTGAAGCTCTGTATGTGGCGACAGTCGAGGGCATTTAATATCCCTTCATCTGTGCAGTTATGGTGGAAGACCAAAACTACATTGTCGTCCGAACTGCCCAAAAGTGGTGGACCGTTTCCTGGGGCTGCCGCCGCACATACATCAGGTCATATATATTTGGAGGACCTGAGTTTCTTGGAGAGTATATATTGTGGTGGGTGGGTGGATTGAATTTTAGATCCTGTCCCACGTCCATGTTTGGAGCCGGTATGGCTTCCGCAGTAACCGGTTCGGGTCCGGCTAGGCGCGAAGGCTCTTGTGACCCTGCAACTGAACCAGAGTCTGGCGGGAGTAAAGTCCCTTCCGAAGGGGAAGTTTCTGGCTCAGGGGATTCAGGGACCCGAACATACTTGGTCCTCAATATGGGGGGGGGGGGGAGTCGTCGGTGGCCGGTTCCTTGACTATCGCCACGAAGTGGGTGACCGGTGGGTGATTAATTTCCCTTTGGTCGGGCTTGAGCCCGATCCGATCATAGTCCGTTGAGACTCCCATGGGGGCGATGCGGTCTAGCAGTTCGTTTAAAGACGAAATATCTTGTGGATCCAATTTTTCAGAGTACTTGGGGCCAATGCGAGGACGGCGTTCGGCAGCCATGAGGAGAGTTGTGTGCTCGACGGCCGTGCGGGCCCTCATGGTAAAACCGCCGAACCGGAGGGTCTGCCCTAAAGCCAGGCACCCTCTGGTAGTGATTTTGTCATTGATGACTAAGTGAGCCATGAATAGCCTTTTGCAGACAGCACAGCGGAGCTCTCAATGAAAGCACCAATGTCGATGTCAAAACCGGCAGATCTCGGGTAGGGGGGCCCAAGCTGTGCGTCAAGAGATCGATGGTAACAAGGAGTCAGGGGACACAATGTTTACCCAGGTTCGGGCCCTCTTAGGGGAGGTAAAACCCTACTCCTGCTTGATTATATTCATCGAGTATGAAGATTACAAGAGTGGATCTACCTCGAGATCATAATGCCTAACCCTAGATGTTTAGCCTATGGGGATTCTGATGATGATGATAGTTTCCCTCTACAGACTAATCCCTCCAGTTTATATACACACCGGAGGGAGGTCTAGGGTTTGTACAAGGTCGGTTTATCAGGTAGGGAAACCTCCGGACTCTATTCTTGCCTTCCACGCATTGAGAAGCCTCATCCAGACTCGATAGAAAATCTTCAGCTTGATCCTGCACAGCCCATGCAACCCGGCCCACACTCCTGGGCTGGACACCTGAGATCCCCCGAATCCAGGACTCCCTCAGTCCTGTTCATTGGGAGGGGTATGTCGTACTGCAAAACGGGACTCTACGGGGCTACTGTTCATCCACCGTCGACTTCCTCTAGCCTCCACCTGCTACTGCTCATCCACTGTCTCCAGGCTCTACCAGACACTTCATCCAAGGGTTACTGTTCATCCAGCCTCCACCGGCTTCAGTTCAACCAGCCTCCACGGGGTCCTTTTCATCCACCCCCAGCTAGCTGGGGTGTGTGGCGACAACCTTGGGCTCCTGTTCATCCAGCGGCAACCACATACTATATTCGACGGGGTCATGTTCATCCAGCGACAACCGCCTACACATGGCTGGGGTCCTGTTCATCCAAACCCCATCGGGAACTATTCATCCACAACCAACCTAACCGGCTCGACTCACACCACATCTCAACTCGTTCTACGTATCATGCATGCGGCAGCAATAGGCACTGTTCATCTAGAGGTAGCCCAACCGGCTAGCTACGTCTCACACGGGGGTTCGATCAGCTTCAGTAAGCACACAACAACAACGATCGATCGGGTTCAGTTAGGAGTGAAGTAGTCTTGGTGGGGTTCAATTAGGAGTGAAGGGATCGATCGATCAGCTTCACTACGTAGTAGTAGAAGACCGCTCGGGTTAGGTTATAGCGACACGGCTCGCACCACCCGCACGTAAGAGAGAAACACGCAAACCACACTGCATCGCTCAACCTTGATCACCCATCATAACCGGGAACTCCCCCGATATTTTCCTCGCCCTCGCTTCTACCACGATTTTCTCCATCATGGACGGCCCAAAGAATGTCATGTAGGTGCGTCTTTGGCCCGCCCAGGAAGAAAAGCACATTTTCTATCATGATATTTTGTCATAGAAGTAGGAGACCACCACATCTATGATGATACAGGGTTTTGTCATAGTTATCATCATAGAAGTGTCATAAGCATGACATACTTTTTCCATTTGGGCCAAAATGTCACTGATGTGTCTTTTTTGTAGTGGGGGGATCTATGAAGCCGTGTTGTGCCCTCCAAGTCAACGATAGGGAGGATCTCTTTTCTCCTTATTGTAATCTATCTCCGATAAGCCTAAGCCTACCGGTGTCTATATAAACCGAGGGTTGTAGTCTTTAGGGGGAGAGCTATATTCATCACCTCGTAACCTTAGGGTTTAGCTCATGCTTATCTCAAGGTAGATCTACTCTGTAAATCATACTATTCATGCAATACAATCAAGCAGAGCATAGGGTATTACCTCTTCGAGAGGGTCTGAACCTGGGTAAACACCGTGTTCATCGTCCCTTGTTCCCCATCGATCCTAGATTCATAGCTCGGGACCCCCTACCCCGAGGTCTGCCAGTTTTGACACCAACATTGGTGCTTTCGTTAGAGTTCCACTGTGAGCTCGCCCGAAGGATCGATGCTCGCCTGATCATAGGAGAAGGCATCGGATCCAGGGACTTCTTTGTCCCCGATCAACTCTTCACGTCCGGCAGCATCATGCTGCACGCCGACCCGACTGGTTGTTTGGATTAGATCGACAACTTCTCTCCTAAACACCAAATTCGATTTGGTAATGTGGAATGCAGACGCGCGGGGCGATCTGGTCTTCGCCAGATTCACTACCCCCTTTCACACCCTCGCAGGCCTCGCCATGCCCGCTCTAGAGTCCCCCTCCGATCTGATCTACAGATTGGTCCCCGCCCTCCGAACAGCTTCGAGCCAGGAGAGCTTTGCTTCAAGCAGGGGCCATACTCCACCCTCAGTCGGATCCGTCATGTCTGCGGAGGGCCTATCCTCAGCCTTCGAGTTAGAACCAGGAGGCGGAGGCCAAGAGTCAATCTCGGCCTTAGCTTTCCATCACAACGCTCCTCTGGCCTTAAGCCCTTACGACAAGCCTGCAACCGATGGCCATGGGTCACCCCGGCCCGAAGCAGCTCAATCTCGAATTCCGGCATGGAAAGCACACGCAAAAACCAATGCCCGTCCTTTGTCCCTAGTGACAATCCGGACCCTCTCAAGGATCCGGCACCGTACCCCGAATTTAGCTCGGCCTGTGGAAACCAAGGACTGGCCAGGGCATTGACTACCGCCACCCCGTTACAACAGGATTTGGCCTAGAGCCCTCAAATTTGGCAACCCTCACTATGTTAAACGAGGCGCTAGACCGAATCCAGAAAATGACCATCCAGGAGGACCTACCCTCCGCCCACAGCCATCAAACCTTCGAGGCGTACTACGGGGGATTTTATGTTCCACCCACCACCCACTTGGTAGCCACTGTCGATGATTTAACCGATATACTAGACTATATTTAGAAAACGACAAATACATGGACGAGGATAGCGGAGCCACGACTAATACCGATGTCCTCCCCCCCCCCCCCCGCTGTCACCGGCCGCTAGTCGACCACGTCCACCTATGATATTTACATGGTGGACACCCGCAAGGACGACAATGGCACTCCCAATCAGGACCAAGACAAGCCCGAAGATGAGCCGCCCAAGCTCAAAAGATAGCACCATCGATCAAAGCCACATCGAAGCCATGCGAGCAACATGGACTCTGCGTAGAACGACACTGCGAATAATACAGATGACCTTGCCGGAGCCATAGCAAAAGAACATCATCAAGATGACCCCGCGGGGAAGGAGGACCCACTCAACCAAGAAAACCCGGATGACTCCAAAGACAGTAACTACCTCCCACTCTCCGAAGAAGAAGCCAACCTCGAGGATGACAATTTCATCGTCCCTGAAGACCCTCTGGAGCAGGAGCGGTTGAAACGAAGGCTTCTAGCCAGCGCCGGTGGTCTGAAGAAACAAAAATGTAGAATCAAGGCCGAACAGGACACCCTCAATGATCGATGGACCAAAGTCCTAGGCGCAGAAGAAGGGTATGCCGCGAGCACCCAATCAAAAGCTATCCCAAGCGAAGACTGCTACCACAATTCGATGACGAGGCCATAGAGCGCACACGTCTGACATACAGACGTGATACGTCTCGAACGTATCTATAATTTTTGATTGTTGCTTGCTGTTACATTATCATTCTTGGATGTTTTACAATCATTTTATAGCAACTTTATATCATTTTTTGGGACTAACCTATTGACATAGTGCCTAGTGCCAGTTGCTTTTTTGCTTGTTTTTTTACTTTATAGAAAATCAACACTAAACAGAGTCCAAATGCAGCAAAACTTTTTAGGGATTTTCTCTTGTCCAGAAGACACAAGATGGGCCAAAGAAGTACCAGAGGGGTGCCCCGAGGGGGGCACAACCCACCTGGGCCCGCCTGGGGGCCCAGGCGCACCCTGGTGGGTTGTGCCCACCTCGGTGGCCTCCCGCACAACCTCTGTAGCCACGAAAAACAAATCTAGAACCCGTTCCGGCACCCTGTCGGAGGGGGAAGTCATCACCTGTGGCCATCTTCATCATCCCGGCAGCCACCATGATGAGGAGGGAGTAGTCCACCCTTGGGGCTGAGGGTTTGTACCAGTAGCTATGTGTTTATTCTCTCTCTGGTGTTCTTGAGATGGCACGATTTTGATGTATCGCGGGCTTTGTTAATATAGTTGAATCATATGGTGTTTCTCCCTCTCTATCTTGTTGTGATGAATTGATTTTTCCTTTGAGATTTTGTTCTTATCGGACTGAATACTTTTATGGATTTGAGAACACTTGATATATGTCTTGCTATGAATACCCCTGGTGACAATGGGGTATCATATTGATTCACTTGATATGTTTTTTGGCACTCAACTCGCGGATTCCCGACGTGACATTGGGGTAATCTATGCATAGGGGTTGATGCGCGTTTTCGTCCTTGTTTCTCCGGTAGAAATCTTGGGCACTCTTTGAGGTTCTGTAACGCCCCGAGACCGATGCGCCAGGTGTTTTCCAGTTATTCGCCGTTGTTGCCATGTCATTTGCTTGTGTCTTGCATTTTTCCATGTCATCATGTGCATTTCATCTGCATGTTTTTCAAAACTAGCATCCGTTCGGGTTCCCCCAATTCTCTTCGTTGTCCGTTCTGAGCCCAACCACACTCGCACGCGCCCGTCGCACCTCCCAGTCCTCATTTTGTGAGCCGCAGAAAAACGTTCTCGGAATGGGCCAAGATTTGCCGAGTGGCCTTGCTATATCACCGGTAGACTGCCTGTCAAATTTCGTTCCATTTGGAGGTAGTTTGATGCCCCAACGGTTAACCGAGTTAACCGAAACCCCTTTCTCTTTGCAGCCCAACACCCCTCCACACAGCCCAATATCCCATCTAAGCCCCCTCCATGCTCTCCGTCGCTGGATCACGATCGTGTGGTCGAAAACCACACCTCATTCGGACTCTCCTAGCTCCCTCAACCTATCTAAACACCTCCCCTTCGAGATTCTCGGGCAAACCCTAGTCTCCCTTCTCTTCGCGCCGCCGGACAAAACCTCCCCTGCTGCCGGACATGTCCGCCTCCTCCTCCAAGCCAATCCCCGCCTGCCACGTCTCCCCGCGCCTCTCCCCGCCGCGCGGCCCGTCGGTCTCGGATCGGGCCCGCGCAAGCCCATCCGGCCCAGCCGCTCGCCCGCGCGAGCCCGACTCCGAGCCGCCGTTGCCGGCGCCCTGCTCTGTCGTCCGCCGACCTCACCAGCCTCCGCACGCCGCCCAGCTCCTCCTTGCTCTGCCGCCCACGCCAGGCGCCACCGCCGCCGACTTGCGCCGCGGCACGCCGCCCATCTTCCCCGCCGCCGGCACGCGCGCCACCCGTGGCCACTTCGCCTCGCGCCACCCGCCGGTAGCCCCGAGCTCTGCCACGGGCTACACCTTGCCGCCGGCCCTTCCTCCCACCGGATCTGGGTCCCATCCGTTGGATCCGCTCGTCGCCTTCCTCACCGGCATCACCCCGCCTCCATTGCCGTCTCATCACCGGCGTCATCGACCCCAAGACCACGGCCGATCCGCTGCCAACGCGCCCGCGTGGGCCGCTTCATGGGCCCCGCACCACTCAGCCTAGCTCATCGGCCGAACCGCAGCCCAGATATGCCTCGGCCTGCCTCACCCTCTGGCCCGTTGGCCCAAAGTGAGCCTCTGTTTGTTTTTCAAAATTCGGTCAAGTCTGTGAATTTTTGCATTATGTGTGCATGTTGAATGGTGGTAACTTTGTGCATGTTGCTCGTTTTGCATGCATGATATGTAAAAATGTTCATGTCAGAGTGGTCTATATGATGGAGTAGTTTGCATGCATGTTACTATTCATATTAATATCCTAATATTCGTTGCAAAACTGCTATGTGATATAAACTGCTGAAAAACTGCTGCATGTTAACATCATTTAGGCATCTTGTAAGTGCTATAATGATGCGGAGCATCCCATGGACATAACCATGTCAAGAGTCCATTTGACAAGTGACACGTGCCACATCTACTTCATGCATACAAAGGTGAATCATATCCTTTACACGTGTCCACTTGTACCCTTAGAGGATGGTATACTACTTGACCCCTCTCTCGTGTGCATACTTAGGTGTGAGCGGAGCTACACATTCATCATGGAGGAGTCCAAGCGCAAGAGAACTACTACACCATCCAATAGGGAAGCCTGGAAGCGGAGACAGAAGCGCCAAGAAGAAGGCAACAGCTCCCAGGCGACCCCGTGCACACGGGCCCCTCTGACCCCGTGCCCACGAGCCTCCCAGGCTGGCGTTCCTGAAGACCCCGTGCGCACGGGCGTGTACCGTGCCCACGGGACCCCCGTGTCCACGGGCCTCACGGACCCCGTGCGCACGGGCCCTTGCGTCAGGTCCCTGGATACCCTGTGCGCACGGGCTCCACTTACCCCGTGCACACGGGGCCCCCCTATGAGATGCTGCGGGCTTTGCCCATGTTTTACGATTTCGCCCCCACCTATTCCCCTCTTTGCCTAGGACTATATATACTCCTTCATCTCCTCCATTTAGACTTAGAAAAGGATATGTTAGACATATGAGAGCTTTGCTCCATGGATCCACACCACTAGGAGATCAAGACCTCCTCTTGGAGTGACATAGCTCAAGACCCCCTTGTGGGAAGGATCTATCTAGATCATCAAGCCCTCATCTCCTTCATAGGATTTGGGATGAACTCTACCATGTATCTTATTTCCCTTTGTTGTTCATGTACCTTGTGGATCTCATGTGTTTGATTGTCTAGTGGATGTGTGATTTGACTTGTTCTTGAGTGCTCATCTTGTTTTCCCTCCTTTGTTCATCTTGTTTTTGGGGATTCCACCTCCAATTCGTGAAAGATCTTCTCTATAGGGTTCCACCCTACATCATATGGTATCAAGAGCCATGGTTTCTCACTAAATTGGAGCCCCCACTCTTAGTTTTCTAGCCTAATTTAGCTTGTTCTAGCCCAATTTCAAAAATCCCCACACAAAAAAATCTACATCATATGGTATCATGAGCCACGGTTTCTCACGAAATTGGAGCCCCCCTCTTTGTTTTCTAGCTTGATTTTGTTGTTTTTGTCCTAAATCCGAAAATTCCGCACCAAAAATAGCCCCAAATTTTTTTGTGATTTGTTGGTTTAGTGTGATTTTGTTGGATTTGATCCATGAATTTGGTGTTTAGCAAGTAGATCCACCCCTCTACCATCTTCCCCTACCTTCCACCTTTCGTTTTTGACCTCAAATTGGATTTTCCCCACGGATCCGGAGCAGTTCGTCCGCTCTCAGAGGACCCCGTGCACACGGGCCATCGGGACCCCGTGCACACGGGCCCCCGTGCACACGGGCCTGTCAGACCCCGTGCACACGACCCTTCCAGTGAGTTCCTTACGCTGTCCCTTCATCCCCCATACCACCCCCATACCCCAGCTACACCCCACCCACGAGAGCCATCCATTTGGAGCCCAAATCGTCAAGAAATAAGCCACACCCGCGAGTCCCAGGTGACCCCGTGCTCTCGGTATGTGTACCGTGCGCACGGGACCCCGTGCCCACGGGCCCTAGACCCTGTGCGCACGGCCCCCCTACAGCAGCCGCGTGCAGTTCACTGTTTTGGCCATAACTTCCACATCCGGAGTCCGATTTCCGCGTTCTTTAGATCGTTGAGTAGCTATTGACATCCCCCATCCACCTACATAGTCACCATCACCATTTGACTCCATCAAAATTTTGACATTTTGGCATCTTTGCCTAGGCCTTCCACCATATTATCCGCAAAACCACCATAGCCTTCCGCAACCTAACCCATTTTACTCCATTTAGCATTTGTGGTTGTTTGAGTGGCGACGTGAGTCTCCTAAGGTGTTTCAGCTACCTAGGGACGGTTGCTTCTTCATCAACCACCACCACCACCACCACTACCACCATTTGACTTTTGTTCTTGAGATTTTGAGTTTGCGGTTTTTTACTGTTTCCTAAAGTGTTTCGGCTACTTAGGGACGGGTCTACATCATCTTGGTATCTACATCAAGAACACCGCTACTCATCATCGCAAAGGACGGTAACCTCGACGACACCATTGTATATTCCCCTTGCAATTGCATTGTTAACCCCTAGCCCATTTTGCGTTACTTACCTATCGAGACTAGCCATTTGAGTATTGCCGGCAACGTTACTTGTGCACATTAGTGATCCACCATTCCATTGCATACATACCATATCATATTGGTATCATATCATCCATTGTGTCACAATATCGTTCCCGCATATACACAATTGCTATCTTGGTTTGTGCATTGTGCAAAGTGGACATAGAAAAAAAAAGAGAAAAAGCTTTTAAGCAAAAAGAGAGCAAAGAGCTCGTGAGCAAGTGCCATAGCATCATACCCCATTGCACATAAGATTGTCATATCCGATCATCTTGGATCATCTTGAGAGAAACACCGGGAACCATACATACATAGCATACTTGGGATAGAAGTTTATCCATTTTGCATCTTATAGGTTGTGCACAAGTGTCGTAT
Source organism: Triticum aestivum (assembly GCF_018294505.1). Taxonomy (NCBI): domain Eukaryota; kingdom Viridiplantae; phylum Streptophyta; class Magnoliopsida; order Poales; family Poaceae; genus Triticum; species Triticum aestivum. Next base: position 254,476,971 of record NC_057795.1, read on the forward strand.
CCGCCTATTGAGCAATCGTGCTAGCGTCTCTCTTGAGTTGTGCAACACGAGCGTTTTATATGGACTCCACATTTTGTGGTCTTTCCTTGGTTGCGCGACCCCATTTATCTATCCGTGTGTGTGTTTCTGTGTACCATTTGCTATTGGTCTACTTGTTTCACTTGCGAATTTGTGAATCTTTTCCAACATTATTGACTCTTGCTAACATTTTGCATCAAATTTTTGTGCCACTATCCTCACCGAGCTCTACCATAAGCCTTTACTTTGTAGGTGTGAGTGAACAAGTCCGGTACCATGTCAGGACCCCGACTCAATGCCACATCGATCTAGCATGTAACACCTCATATCACTTTGCGGCCTCACGCACGGTATTCCCACGGGTGTCGCCTTACCTTTGCCCGGGACCGTTTGCGTCTTTTGGCACACGTATATGATAGTGTTGCTAGCATCCATATGATAAGGAGCCCGGGCTGACATGGCTAGTCGTAAACCCAAAGTGGCACAAACTTACAGGGACATGCATCCATGACCCAACATCGAACGTGTCGGTCATCAGCGAGTGAATCCAGGCTGTAGCACTGGGCTAGCAGGACTCCGGTGAACCGGGCTGTAGCGGGCTAACAGGACTCCGGTATTCATCGCGTGACATTTCCCCGAAGGGACAGACACAGGAACGAAGAAGGACACATGCCGGCCAGCCTAAGTGTTCCGGAGCAGTAGCAAGCTACCATGGCTCAGTGGAAACACTAGGAGACATTTCCCGGTAAGAGAGGATACCAAGGATAAACAACTAGGTTGTCAGATCCCACACATACCAGGCATTTCAATAACATACACACAATATGCTCGATATGTGCAAATACAACATGGCATCACAACATGACTCTACAACTCAAGTATTGATTCAATAGGCTCCGAGGAGCGAGATATTTCAAACATGGGTCTCATGACCCAACAATCAAAGCATACAAGTCAAAGCACATGCGGAAGCTTAACATGTCTGAGTACAGACATCTAGAAATGAGAAAGGCTGAGAAGCCTGACTATCTACCAGATCCTGTCGAGGGCACAAGATCGTAGCTGAGGTAATAAGCTAAACGTCGAAGTCCACGAGGTACTACTAGCAAGACTGAAGTCTCTCTGCAAAACATAAATTAAGGAATGTGAGTAGAAATGTACCCAGCAAGACTTACATCAGATCTATCTACATATGCATCATTATCAACAAGGGGGTGGTGGGGTTTAACTGCAGCAAGCCAGCTTTGACTCGGTGGCTATCCCGAACTACGACTGCAAGTAACTCTTTGAGGTGGCGCACACGAGTCCACATATTCACCATATCAATACACCACTATGGATCCACTCCCGTCTCCCTAGGAGAACGCCATCCATAGCACTCACGCTTATCTTGCGTATTTTAGAGTATCCACTTTCACTTGTCTATGAACTATGCAAGGGGTCCAAGTTTCCATATCCGAGGAATCCGGCTATTCGAATAGATAATGATAATCCTGCAGGGGTGTACTTCTTCACACACGCTTTCGCCACTTATCGCCCTGTACACGTCATGTACCTCGGCAACCTTCAAGCGGAAGCCGGGCGAGGGAGTCGGCCACGACCTGACTAACCGAACAAGTCTCTAGTCCAGGTTTATCGCCTATTCGGGTTCCATCCGCAAGGAGATCCGGCCGGGGTGTCGCTCACGGCCCCAAACGATGTGTGCAGGGTTCCCAAGCCAACCATCCGGGTGCCACTTGGTACACCGTGCCACTGTGCCTAGTCTGTCCCAAGCCCACCTGTACCGGGTGCCACTTGGTAGACTACTAACACTACCTACAAACACCAGAAACTAGTTGCAACTCCTGGACAGAGATCAAGTTGATTAATAAGTCGAGAGAGCTTGGAGCGCCCGGAGCCCAATGTGTGGTAGTAACTGATCATGGATCACAAACACAGAACTCAGTTCCTAAGGACGGCTGCAATGAGACAACCCACCATGTACTCCTACATGGCCTCTCACCGCTACCTTTACCAAAACGTGTTCACACACTTAGCTCACACACAGTAGGACATGTTCACACACCTCTGATTCATCCCCGATGAATCAGACCTGACTCAACTCTAAGCAGTAGCAGGCATGACAAACAAGCATGAATGAGTAGGCACAACAGGGCTCAAACAACTCCTACTCATGCTAGTGGGTTTCATCTATTTACTGTGGCAATGACAGGTCATGCAGAGGATAAAGGGGTTCAGCTACCGCAAGAAGTAACAGATGAATCGTTGTTGTCCTAATGCAGTAATATAGAGCAGGAGCGAGAGAGTAGGATTGTATCGGAATGAACAAGGGGGTTTTGCTTGCCTGGCACATCTAAAGATAACATTGAGTCTTCATCAGTGTCAACAATCACATCGTCGGTACAACGTCTACCGAGGGGGAACAACACCGGCAAACACAGAAGAAACACGATCAATGCAATGCACAATATGATGCATGCTATGACATGGCAATATGAATGTGTTTTGAGCTAATGCACCTAGCTATGGTTTAAATGAAGTTGGTTTGAATACATGATTCAAATTCCAACTCCATATATGATTATTTAAATGCCCTTTATTTGTTTTGTCCAAAACAGAGGACAGACATTGTTCAAACATGCATGAAAATGGTACAGATGGATTCCTTGAATTTTTCTGATAATTTTTCATATATAATTTATTTAATTTGGAGTTACGGTTGAATTTCTATGATTTTTGGAAGTTTGGGGTATTTTCTGAAATTTATAAATCATTTCCTGATTTATTTTAATTCCAGAAATACTTACTGCATCAGCATTGCGTCACTATGACGTCAGCAGGTCAACAGACGCTGCTGCTGGTCAAACCTGACCAGTGGGGTCCACTGGTCAGTGACTGGGGCTGGTTAGTGCCGCTGACGTGTGGGCCCAGTCAACGGCCACGTCAGCACGGTCAAAACTGACGCGTGGGGCCACTGTAATTAGATTAAACTAAACAGAAAATAAACTAAGATTAATTAAAGCGTGGGGCCTAGGTGCAGTGACACGGTGCGGTGTTTAGTGGCTAATTGAGCCAGCCACGTCAGCCAGCGACGCCAGCGACCACGGCGACGGCGAGACCTCGCCGGAGTTGCTCGGGATGGCGCTACAGCCCGCGGCTGGTCGCGCTGAGGGCACCAAGAGGGAGCCCGTGCTCCCGCGCATCTAGGGGCGCACGCAGCTGGGCACAGGGAGGCCGGGGTTCGCCGGAAACGAGCTCCTAGCGGCGGCCGGAGTTCGGGCGTCGGGCGTTTCGACGCTGCTGCTCACAAACGAGGGAGCTGAGGCGCTGGAGGGGCTCTACGGGTCGCGGCAAGCACAACCGGTGCACGCCCGTGACCAAATGGTCACCGGGGTTTCGCCGCCGACGAGCCCGTGCGGCGGAGCGTCTCGGCTCCGGTAGAGGGGGCGGCTAGAGCTCGAAATCAGACATGGGGTTAGGGGGAAACGAAGCAGGGGCTCACGGGGATCATGCAGGGAGGGTCAGCGAGCCCGGGGAAGCACGAACGGCGGCGAATCGACAGCGACCATCGGCGCTGTCGAGGACGAAGACGATGGCGTGGAGGCGATGCAGAGGTTCCCGAGGGGCTTGGCTCGGCGGAGAGGATGAGGGCGAGGTAGCCGAGCTACTGGGCACGCCGAGAGGTCGAGGGGGAGGCTCTGGGTGCGGCAACGGCGGGCGGCGGCGATGAGCTCCGCTCGGGCTACGCGAGAGAGAGAGCCAGGGGAAGGGAGGGAGAGCAGCGAGTGAGGGAGAGGGGACAGTGTCTTCGGGCATCTCCGTGGCGCTGGTAGAAGGCCCGGGGCTCCCGGGAGGAAGCAGGAGGTGGCCGAGGGCTCTCGGGCGCGCGCCACGCCTCGCCTCCGTCCTTCTGGCGAGGGAGGAAGACGACAGGGGGGAAGCGGCGGTGGGCTGGGCCGTGCTGGGTCGGTTGGTGGCGCCAGGTAAGTGGCTGGAGAAGCTGGGCCAGGTAGGTGGCCCAGGTAGGCTTCTGCTCTTTTTTTTTTATATTTCTGTTCTGTTTTCTTGTTTTGTTTGTTTTACTTCAATTTATTTTGCCACTGTTTTGAATTTAAAATAATTCAAACAATGCCAAAAACTCCTCTGAATATTTTTATTTTGCTAGATGGACTTTTCCAAAAGCTCATAAAATATTTCAGGGGTATTTGAAATTATATTCTAATTATATGAATATAATTCAAATTCAAATATCTAATGATTTAAATTCAAAGTCCCAAGATTAAGTCCTTAAAAATGTTCAGTATTTTGGTTGGGACCAGAACCCTTTGCCAAAATTATCAAACATTTAAGAAGAGCATTTTGGAACAATGAATGAGATTTTAGGGTTTTTGCCCTTCTTTTATTTAGGGTTTTTGAGGCTTCCAAATTTCCTCAGTTCAAGTTTCAGAAATTTAAACATGATGCAAACACCAGGCAGCACCAGAAGCTAGGGATGTGACAACTCGCCCCCACTAAACAAGAATCTCGTCCCGAGATTCAAGCGTAGGGTAAGATGATGGGGGGACGCAAACTAACACAAACTTCACGGTCCAGGGTGCACTTCAAATGAACGTTGATTCGTTCACCATCATTATCTTGATGTCTTGCTCCGAGAATGCCAACCTACATGACAACGAGAGGGGAGAGAAAACTCTAGAAGGGTCGAACTTCTCGAAGGTCGAACAACTCGTGGAATGAGACATAGAACCATCTCTCGGGTTGAGACACGAGATACACATCAAGAGGGGTGGAAAGAAACGGATGACGAAGGTTCACTAGGTGGACAAAAATTCCACACTTCAGAAGGTGGTAAACGATTGTTAACGTAGCGAGGAGTTGTGTTGCCACGATACCATAACGGGGCACCTTAGGGAAGGTGACTTGTGGAAATATCCCCTTAAGTGGCAAAAAGAATTACCTTTGATTCAAAGATCATTGAAACTCTTTATACCAGCCTAAGGCAATTCTCGAGCGATCATTTGAAGGGGGTCGGTAGAATGGCATACCCGGATTAAAATGGATGATGTGGAATACCTTGTTGAAAACAACACAAGGAATGATTTTAGTAACTGGGGAGAAGCTCAACAGTAGAGAGTGAGTCCACTGTTTGAAAAGTTATAGCATAATTGAGGAAACTGAGAGCAATCCAGTTAGTGCCGACGATAACACCTAGCGCTTGTGCGTGCTCTCAAGGACTTGAGCATCTCCATATTCATCAAGGTTTTACCAACATCAATAACAAGGATCCTGGCAACACCATTTACTACCATGATGAATGGTGATGGAGGATGCAGATGCAAAGGAAGATATCACCGTCTCAGACTTCACCTTGGCAGGGCCAAGGAAGCAAAATCTGGATAATCGACCGAGAGACATTTAGCACTCCGCTTCTAATGTTCTCCTTGATGTGCTAGCGTAACCCATTCATAAAGACGGTTTGATATCTAGAACATCAAGTAAAAGATCGGACTTCGGGAACACAAAAATCATAAGGCACAACTAGGGAGTAGATCCTACAAAATCTTTATGGGGAGGTGGCCAACTTCTTCAATCAAGATACTACAATAATAGGTCCTCCGGCTGGGTGTGTTAGCCACGACATCCACTTTACCGGTTACAGAGAGACCATTATTATAGTTCTTGGGAAATGTTCCAACCATCATATCTGCCTGAGATTCAGATCTGGTTGGTGTCAGAATAATCCAGACTCATCGAGCCTAGGAAGAAAAATGAAAGTTTGCATCACAAATCGACGAGATGACGTTGCGAGATTCTCGGGAAATGAACTACGATAGCAAGCTCCAAAACATGAGCTGGTTCTGCTACACCCATGCGAACACGCTGTCCCAGACAAACATGATCACATGGTAGTCTTACAATAAAACACTACCGAGTTCTGGTAGGGAACCATCATCGGGGATATCAGAGTCTTGTGCATTACCATGGATTAACACTTAACTCCTTTTCCTGAACAAATCAGTCAGTGGCTTGGGGTGCTACGAAACACACATGGAGTGGAGGTAATTAATCTACCAAACCATAGTATACTTTGCACATGCATGACTGACTTGGGATGATTCCAGAGGAGCAAAAACAAACTTTATCGAATTCACGACGGCAACTTACATCAATGCACGTGAATCAAAGGAAGTCACTTCCTTCATCGAAACATATGCTTCACGCACGGAACATGAAGATAATGCTTATAGAAGTTTCCAACACTAGGTTGATGTTCAACATGAATCATGGGGGAGACAAAATGCTGCTGATAGGCTCAACAGCAACTCATCAGAATTTCCATATCACTGGACTTCCACCATCATGTGAACAAGGTGATAGTATTGGTCAGACCAAAAGATATAATGATGTATGTTCGAGGGACAGCCACGAGTAAGACAACATTATGAACATCGTTGGTTCTGATTTGATTTGACGTTAGCCCATACTCAATCAAAGGTTTGGGTAAGATAATAGATCCAACAATTGTTCACAAGGACAAATTGATGAAGATATCATCTTTCTTCAACACACACACACACACAAAAAGATATCCCTTAACATGAACTAAGTCGGACAAGCTTTTATCTTCCAACTCTCCAAGTTGTTGTTTAGTTTGACCAACTAGCTCAGGGGCATCCCACACAGATTCTTGGAGAAGGGGTGGTTTACAGGAAACCATCTTGATCACGAACTCAACATAGCGGTCAGGTGACAACCTGGTGATACTTTTGAGAAGGTATTCGGAAAATCACGAACCACCGATATGTTACTAAGATCGAGAACAATCTTGCTTTTCAGAGCAAGACTATATGATCAAATGAGCGAGGACTTGACAAAATCCTAACTCATCAATCGAAATGTGCACCCAGGAAGATGGACAAGGTAGCACGATCAATCTTAGAATGATGATTCAAGAACCAACACGTTAAGAATGAGATTATTGTCCATTTAACTACCAAGCAACAGAGTTGCTAGCAGTGTTGATTTCACACACCACGATTCACTTGTCGGCATTCCGGTTACAATAACACAGGAACCGAGGAATGAACAATGATGGCAAGAAGTATCACTGTACCAAGAGTTCATAGGATGGTGTGCAATTCCTACAATAATCTCGATATAAAAGATGGTAATACTCCAAGGTAGAACAGAGCAAAAGCTGGATTGGCATTTTGATCTGCGGAGTACAATTGTTTTGACCCAATCCTAGATATGGATGAGGTACTGGAGTTTGTTTCTCCTAGTCATTCCGGAATAGAATGGCTTGACGGACCACAAGAGCAATAGGTATCGATGAACGATTGCACGCATACTCTTGACTATCAATTGATAAACGAGGGTCAGAAGACAACTAAAGAGGGACAACTCAAAGGAACATACGATTTTCTGAGTTGTGGATGCATGGTTTAGCATGTCGAACGAAGTTCAACATATTTCTTCCGGATAACCCATGCAGAAAGGTAGAACTGGCAGAGCCACAATATATAATGGAGAACTCATCAAGAGCACTCTGGTTGTGATCGTTCAGTTCAACGAGGAACTTCTGCCATAAGTAGTTCATGGTATTTGGAAGAAGAAGATACCACGGACTTCAAGGACTATCGCAAAGGTTACTAATAACCTAAGGGAGCTAGCAATTACTATCAACATGAAGTAAGTAGGGTGAATCTCGGGTTCAAAACCCAGGAATAGAATACCTACTACTAAGTAGCATCACGGAATGCCTTCGAGAATAAAGGCCAGAATCATCACACTGGGACACAAATCATGGCTAGACCACTAGATGATCCCCTAAGCACTTAGGGTCATAATTATTAACTCCAACATATATGTCAAGGCAGCAGAGTACCTCAACTCACCGATTAGTGTGGTTAATCTGGCCCAAAGGAACATCGAAACGGGAGGAAGAAATTTGCAAATTGCTTCAGACTATTTAGAAACCTGGGATGACTCGGACAGCATAACGGTTGTAAATGCTCGAAGGACTGGAGACATGCTACAAAAATGGTGGCATAACCACTCGATCATCAAAATATCAAGGTTCTGAGATCAATAGTTAACATACGGAAGCAGTAGGAACTAAACTGAGACTTAAATCCAACAATCCTATAAGTCTACGGATTAGTAACACGTCATCCTGATAGATAGATGAGAAGGCCTAGTTCTTAATCCCCGTAGGAAAGATAAGATGACTCAGATCAGAAGGCATAAGGTATAAGGAGTAAAAAGAGCCTTACGTTCCATACCACAATCAATTCCCTTATATAACTAAAGAATTTCTAGACTCAACTTCGACCAGTTTGGCTTGGTAATCCTACAGGCAGTCAAGCTCTGATACCAAAGCTGTCAGGACCCCGACTCAATGCCACATCGATCTAGCATGTAACACCTCATATCACTTTGCGGCCTCACGCACGGTATTCCCACGGGTGTCGCCTTACCTTTGCCCGGGACCGTTTGCGTCTTTTGGCACACGTATATGATAGTGTCGCTAGCATCCATATGATAAGGAGCCCAGGCTGACATGGCTAGTCGTAAACCCAAAGTGGCACAAACTTACAGGGACAGGCATCCATGACCCAACATCGAACGTGTCGGTCATCAGCGAGTGAATCCAGGCTGTAGCACTGGGCTAGCAGGACTCCGGTGAACCGGGCTGTAGCGGGCTAACAGGACTCCGGTATTCATCGCGTGACATTTCCCCGAAGGGACAGACACAGGAACGAAGAAGGACACATGCCGGCCAGCCTAAGTGTTCCAGAGCAGTAGCAAGCTACCATGGCTCAGTGGAAACACTAGGAGACATTTCCCGGTAAGAGAGGCTACCAAGGATAAACAACTAGGTTGTCAGATCCCACACATACCAGGCATTTCAATAACATACACACAATATGCTCGATATGTGCAAATACAACATGGCATCACAACATGACTCTACAACTCAAGTATTGATTCAATAGGCTCCGAGGAGCGAGATATTACAAACATGGGTCTCATGACCCAACAATCAAAGCATACAAGTCAAAGCACATGCGGAAGCGTAACATGTCTGAGTACAGACATCTAGAAATGAAAAAGGCTGAGAAGCCTGACTATCTACCAGATCCTGCCGAGGGCACAAGATCGTAGCTGAGGTAACAAGCTAAACGTCGAAGTCCACGAGGTACTACTAGCGAGACTGAAGTCTCTCTGCAAAACATAAATTAAGCAACGTGAGTACAAATGTACCCAGCAAGACTTACATCAGATCTATCTACATATGCATCATTATCAACAAGGGGGTGGTGGGGTTTAACTGCAGCAAGCCAGCTTTGACTCGGTGGCTATCCTGAACTACGACTGCAAGTAACTCTTTGAGGTGGCGCACACGAGTCCACATATTCACCATATCAATACACCACTATGGATCCACTCCCGTCTCCCTACGAGAACGCCATCCATAGCACTCACGCTTATCTTGCGTATTTTAGAGTATCCACTTTCACTTGTCTATGAACTATGCAAGGGGTCCAAGTTTCCATATCCGAGGAATCCGGCTATTCGAATAGATAATTATAACCCCGCAGGGGTGTACTTCTTCACACACGCTTTCGCCACTTATCGCCCTGTACACGTCATGTACCTCAGCAACCTTCAAGCGGAAGCCGGGCGAGGGAGTCGGCCAGGACCTGACTAACCGAACAAGTCTCTAGTCCAGGTTTATCGCCTATTCGGGTTCCATCCGCAAGGAGATCCGGCCGGGGTGTCGCTCACGGCCCCAAACGATGTGTGCAGGGTTCCCAAGCCCACCATCCGGGTGCCACTTGGTACACCGTGCCACTGTGCCTAGTCTGTCCCAAGCCCACCTGTACCGGGTGCCACTTGGTAGACTACTAACACTACCTACAAACACCAGAAACTAGTTGCAACTCCTGGACAGAGATCAAGTTGATTAATAAGTCGAGAGAGCTTGGAGCGCCCGGAGCCCAATGTGTGGTAGTAACTGATCATGGATCACAAACACAGAACTCAGTTCCTGAGGACGGCTGCAATGAGACAACCCACCATGTACTCCTACATGGCCTCTCACCGCTACCTTTACCAAAACGTGTTCACACACTTAGCTCACACACAGTAGGACATGTTCACACACCTCTGATTCATCCCCGATGAATCAGACCTGACTCAACTCTAAGCAGTAGCAGGCATGACAAACAAGCATGAATGAGTAGGCACAACAGGGCTCAAACAACTCCTACTCATGCTAGTGGGTTTCATCTATTTACTGTGGCAATGACAGGTCATGCAGAGGATAAAGGGTTCAGCTACCGCAACAAGTAATAGATGAATCGTTGTTGTCCTAATGCAGTAATATAGAGCAGGAGCGAGAGAGTAGGATTGTATCGGAATGAACAAGGGGGTTTTGCTTGCCTGGCACTTCTGAAGATAATATTGAGTCTTCATCAGTGTCAACGATCACATCGTCGGTACAACGTCTACCGAGGGGGAACAACACCGGCAAACACAGAAGAAACACGATCAATGCAATGCACAATATGATGCATGCTATGACATGGCAATATGAATGTGTTTTGAGCTAATGCACCTAGCTATGGTTTAAATGAAGTTGGTTTGAATACATGATTCAAATTCCAACTCCATATATGATTCAATTCAAAACAGAGGACAAACATTTTTCAAACATGCGTGAAAATGGTACAGATGGATTCCTTGAATTTTTCTGATAATTTTTCATATAAAATTTATTTAATTTGGAGTTACGGTTGAATTTCTATGATTTTTGGAAGTTTGGGGTATTTTCTGAAATTTATAAATCATTTCCTGATTTATTTTAATTCCAGAAATACTTACTGCGTCAGCATTGCGTCACTATGATGTCAGCAGGTCAACAGACGCTGTTGCTGGTCAAACCTGACCAGTGGGGTCCACTGGTCAGTGACTGGGGCTGGTTAGTGCCGCTGACGTGTGGGCCCAGTCAACGGCCACGTCAGCACGGTCAAAACAGACGCGTGGGGCCACTGTAATAGATTAAACTAAACAGAAAATAAACAAAGATTAATTAAAGTGTGGGGCCTAGGTGTCAGTGACACGGTGCGGTGTTTAGTGGCTAATTGAGCCAGCCATGTCAGCCAGCGATGCTGGCGACCACGGCGACGGCGAGACCTCGCCGGAGTTGCTCGGGATGGCGCTACAGCCCGCGGCTGGTCGCGCTGAGGGCACCAAGAGGGAGCCCGTGCTCCCGCGCATCTAGGGGCGCACGCAGCTGGGCACAGGGAGGCCGGGGTTCGCCGGAAACGAGCTCCTGGCGGCGGCCGGAGTTTAGGCGTCGGGCGTTTCGACGCTGCTGCTCACAAACGAGGGAGCTGAGGCGCTGGAGGGGCTCTACGAGTCGCGGCAAGCACAACGGGTGCACGCCCGTGACCAAATGGTCACCGGGGTTTCGCCGACAACGAGCCCGTGCGGCGGAGCGTCTCGGCTCCGGTAGAGGGGGCGGCTAGAGCTCGAAATCGGACATGGGGTTAGGGGGAAACGAAGCAGGGGCTCACGGGGATCATGCAGGGAGGGTCAGCGAGCCCGGGGAAGCACGAACGGCGGCGAATCGACGGCGACCATCGGCGGCAGTCGAGGACGAAGACGATGGCGTGGAGGCGATGAAGAGCTTCCCGAGGGGCTTGGCTCGGCGGAGAGGATGAGGGCGAGGTAGCCGAGCTACTGGGCACGCCGAGAGGTCGAGGGGGAGGCTCTGGGTGCGGCAACGGCGGGCGGCGGCGATGAGCTCCGCTTGGGCTGCGCGAGAGAGAGAGCCAGGGGAAGGGAGGGAGAGCAGCGAGTGAGGGAGAGGGGACAGGGTCTTCGGGCGTCTCCGTGGCGCTGGTAGAAGGCCCAGGGCTCCCAGGAGGAAGCAAGAGGTGGCCGAGGGCTCTCGGGCGCGCGCCACGCCTCGCCTCTGTCCTTCTGGCGAGGGAGGAAGACGACAGGGGGGAAGCGGCGGTGGGCTGGGCCGTGCTGGGCCGGTTGGTGGCGCCAGGTAAGTGGCTGGAGAAGCTGGGCCAGGTAGGTGGCCCAGGTAGGCTTCTGCTCTTTTTTTTATATTTCTGTTCTGTTTTCTTGTTCTGTTTGTTTTATTTCAATTTATTTTGCCACCATTTTGAATTTAAAATAATTCAAACAATGCCAAAAACTCCTCTGAATATTTTTATTTTGCTAGATGGACTTTTCCAAAAGCTCATAAAATATTTCAGGGGTATTTGAAATTATATTCTAATTATATGAATATAATTCAAATTCAAATATCTAATGATTTAAATTCAAAGTCCCAAGATTAAGTCCTTAAAAATGTTCAGTATTTTGGTTGGGACCAGAACCCTTTGCCAAAATTATCAAACATTTAAGAAGAGCATTTTGGAACAATGAATGAGATTTTAGGGTTTTTGCCCTTCTTTTATTTAGGGTTTTTGAGGCTTCCAAATTTCCTCAGTACAAGTTTTAGAAATTTAAACATGATGCAAACACCAGGCAGCACCAGAAGCTAGGGATGTGACATACCAATTCCACTATTCTTTCATTTCACATTGAGTGATACAAGATACATCCTCAACTTTGGGAAACGGTAACTTGGTATTGTTTATCTCATTTCCTACTCACATTTGCTCGAGTCTTGTGATGGATAGGCAATGCATTTCCTCTCCGGTCTACAACAACAACGACGGCGTGAACGACTACATCACCAAAAGGTCCATCTTCGGACTACAACAAGAAATGCAAGGAGCACATTCCACCTTGCAAGAGCGCATTGAGAACCTCTCCATCGACATTCATCTCTCCGAAGCAAGGAAAAGGGACTACATCGACAACAAGCTTGCTGCACAAAAGGAGGAGCAAGATGCGAGGGTGGAAGAGATTAGAACCTTGGTCAAGTCTTCTTCCACTTCGTCATCCTCAAGACGACGACGTTCAAGCCACAAGTCTTCGGAGCGCGAAAAAGATGCAAGTGCAAATCGTCATCGTCCACATCTACATGGCGACCACCATCACGTTCGTGATCAACATCATCATGAAGGGCAAGTCACCTCCAAGCAACATGTGCACGACAACGACGATCACCTACGAGCTCAAGCACGACAACGACATCATCATCATGAAGATGCTCCACAAGCGCAAGTGCACAAGTCCCAACAAGCCCTACTTCGCGCCAAGTTGAAGCTTCATAAGCACAAGAGAAGACCGTGAGACGAGCACCACTAAGAAGGCGCTACGGCTACACCAACCACTTTGGCATCTTCGCCAAGTGCTATCGAGGCATCTTCGCCTTTGGACGTACGGCATCTTCGCCTACTTCCCACGAGTACGCCTACAACGACTTCATCAAGTCCAAGGCGACCACCTACGAGCGAGGGCGACACTTCCATCTTCGGAAGCCCCTCAAGGACGATGGCCGAGCATGGGAAACTCCCTTCGGTCATGGAGACGAGCTACGAGGTGCCACATCATATGGACCTCCAACACCAAGACGGCGACAGGACGGTCGAGCAAGGGCCATCCCCTTCGGCTACGGCGACAAGCGCGAACCTCTTCAACAACATGAAGATGGTGCACATATTGGACTCATCCTCCGAGTCAAGATACGAGACCGCGCATGAAGACTTTTGCCACCATATTGAGAGTGAGAGTGACTTCACCACTAGCCCCATATATGATGAGCCGCACCAATTCCCATGTGAGGAGAGCCACCACCACCACTTGAGTGATTTGAGTGCCTCCACAATATGCGACATTGAGTGCACATACCTTGAGGGAGTGAGTGAGCCAGCGCCACATAGAGAGAGTGAGATAGTTGATGAGGCATATGAGGACATATCGGTTTCTAACAACTTAACCTCTACCTCTATTGTGTCTTCTCATTTGGTGCTAGGTCCCATATATGATAAAGCGCCGATTCGCGATGACTACGTCCTCCCTTTGGACATGACGATGGCCATGGTGGAATATGATGCACCCCCCACATGGTTCCATCAAGATGATGATGACCACCATTTGGTCTTTCCCACCTCAACTACACCACTTGAGTGGAACGACAAAGGTAACATAGGTGAAGGTGATGCTCTTGTCCCACTAGTGGACATTCTTGACATTGATTGCTTGCATGATGTTGATCCACCTATTACCATGCTTCATTCTAGTATGATTTCCCCATGCGATGATTTGCCCATTTATGATGAGTTTGATTATTGCCATGAGGAGTCTAATAGTTGTGATGCCATGTTACATAGGATTTCTTGTGATAATTCTCTTGGTCACATCATGTTTGATAATCCACTTGACTTGTCATATGCTATGCATGAGATCAACCATATGTCTTATTTGCAATCTCTTCATAGTGACTATGCATATGCCATTAAAATAAACCCAATTTGCACATATGGCATAGATGACAAGCCCATGGTTATTGGCATTTGTTTCTCTTGTGATGATATTGATATGCTCCCTTGGCATCATTTATCTCATATGCCATGCCATGACCACCTAGCTTTGGATATGCATTGTTTACCATGTTGTCCATTTTCTCCATATTATGCTTTCGATATTGCTAATGAGGAGACCCCCATAGTTTTCTCATACCCATTAGGAGATTTTGATTCATCCTATGATTTGCATGATTTCCATGATTGCGTGCACCATATGCATAAGATGAATAATGATGCTCTCAATATTTCTCATGATGCGTTACATCCTTCGAGTATCCATTATGCTATACATAATAACAAACCTCTCATGATGGATGACATGTTTCTATATCACACATCTCATTTATTTGAGCATTGGATATTTGGTTCTAACCAACACAAGCATGTGCGCATCATGATGCATGATGTGTACATCTACCACGCACACACAATTTTTCCTTTGTCTTTGTTTTGTGTAGGTACTCATGTATACTCGTCAACCTCTCAATCCCAAGAGTTGACGAAACGAGCTCTTGAGAGCAACGATGCTTTGGGATCCCATGGACTATCCTCACCAACGTCCCCTTCGTGCAAGGACTACGCGCAACTCCTCTACTTGGCTCTCACATGGCTATGGGCCGTTTACCACTTCTCACATTATGCTCATTTTATCGTGTTCACTTTGTGTGCTATGCTTGCTCCTATGCCTTTACCATGCAATTGTGACCCTTGCTTGCATTTACCCATGATGCACCATTATGATATTCCTATGTGTATTTGCATGCTTGGTGGAGATCCATGTTGCTATTGCCATGTTTATCATGTGCCCCATGCCATTCTACTTATATCTTGCTTCTATGCGTGTGCTATGTCATGTGATTTACTCATGCCCACTATTTGTACACATGACATGATTGCCATGATTCCTTCTAGTATGTTGCATCTTCGCACTACTAGCATGCTTGACTTGATCGCTATGATAGCTAGCCATGTTGCATCACCCATGTTCCACTATTACTTGCTTTCTTGGGTTGATGACATATATGCCTTGTGTGTTGCATCTAGTTCTTTACATATGCCATGTCCCTTTTCTTATCACATACTTGACTTGATTGCCTCACACATGTTGAACAATTGCTCTTTTCATTGTGTTGAGTGCCACGGTATCTTCACTACACCCTATGCATGTTATGCTCGGATTGTCTTGCACTTGCCCCATGTGTTTAGACATTTCACTATACTTGGTGTTGTGAATGATTCCTATGCATACCATAGACCTTTTGTTGAGCACTTTGCGCATTCTTGCTATGACCTTGAGGTAGATGCTTGTTCACTTATCACATATATTTGCATCTTGACCTCCCATTTGCATGCTTGTTCCCATGATATACTTGATTGTGCTCAATTTATATGCTCAAATGCCAGGACACAATTCTTTGTCAAACCATATGCTATGCTTGATGACAACACTTGTTGGGTGAAACACCTCTTGAATGCTTGGTTTTGGTCTTACGACAACCACATTTGTTTTTCCAAGTGCTTGTTATCTTTGCTCCTTTTGAAGGAATTACAAGACGGTGCGACATTGGAGAGTGCCCATTTCGAACTACAAGATGACGAATGCTTGGTGATCATCCACTTCTACACGACGCCATCATCTCTTTCCCATGGTGATTTGGATTTCGATCCGAGGTCGGATCTTTCCCAAGGGGGAGGGGATGATGCGGAGCATCCCATGGACATCACCATGTCAAGAGTCCATTTGACAAGTTACACGTGCCACATCTACTTCATGCATACAAAGGTGAATCATCTCCTTTACACGTGTCCACTTGCACCCTTAGAGGATGGTATACTACATGACCCCTCTCTCGTGTGCATACTTAGGTGTGAGCGGAGCTACACATTCATCATGGAGGAGTCCAAGCGCAAGAGAACTACTACACCATCCAAGAGGGAAGCCTGGAAGCGGAGACGGAAGCGCCAAGAAGAAGGCAACAGCTCCCAGGCGACCCCATGCGCACGGGCCCCTCCGACCCCGTGCCCACGGGCCTCCTAGGCTGGCGTTCCTGAAGACCCCATGCGCACGGGCGTGTACCGTGCCCACGGGACCCCCATGTCCACGGGCCTCACGGACCCCGTGCGCACGGGCCCTTGCGTCAGGTCCCTGGATACCCCGTGTGCACGGGCTCCACTTACCCCGTGCACACGGGGGCCCCTGTGAGATGCTGCGGGCTTTGCCCATGTTTTACGATTTCACCCCCACCTATTCCCCTCTTTGCCTAGGACTATATATACTCCTTCATCTCCTCCATTTAGACTTGGCAAAGGATATGTTAGACATATGAGAGCTTTGCTCCATGGATCCACTCCACTAGGAGATCAAGACCTCCTCTTGGAGTGACCTAGCTCAAGACCCCCTTGTGGGAAGGAACTATCTAGATCATCAAGCCCTCATCTCCTTCATAGGATTTGGGATGAACTCTACCATGTATCTTATTTCCCTTTGTTGTTCATGTACCTTGGGGATCTCATGTGTTTGATTGTCTAGTGGATGTTTGATTTGACTTGTTCTTGAGTGCTCCTCTTGTTTTACCTCCTTTGTTCATCTTGTTCTTGGGGATTCCACCTCCAATTCTTGAAAGATCTTCTCTATAGGGTTCCACCCTACATCATATAACTTTATCCCTATCGATCCTATGGTGATGAAATTAATATTATCATGTTATTCTTTTCATGCTCTATAGGCTAGTGGCATTGACTTGCTAGTTTGTGTTCATCTAGATACCTTAATCTCTGTTGCAAAAGTGCATGTTGCTGTTAACTGCTGGTAGCTGCTGTAACTTGCCTATTTGTCATTTTTATATCTTTTCGTGTGATTTTCTTTTGAGCATCGTGTCTACATGTTTTAGTAGCATAATTATGCCATATTTGGTTTGGAGCAATCCATATATTTTTATATGCCATGTAGTGAGTGCATCAAGCTTGTGAAGTGGGCTACTTGCTGTTAATGTGCTGTCAATGCTGAATCTATTATATCATGATGCCATGTTTGCTTGATGCTACCAATTAATCCATGCATAATATGGAGATGCTTAGTTGACATGTTTTATTTTCCTTGATGTGCTCTATCATGACATGCCTTTTTATGCCCTATATATGTCTTGTAGCATATGTTTTCATTGCCATGAACATACTTATGTAATGTTCCAGATTTCTGTTAACTTCATGATGCCATGTTGTGAACTTGATATTAGTTAATCTATGCCCCTTTTGGAGATTCTCCAATTACGTGTTTTGAAATATTCCATGAGTAATCTGTTAATATACCATGAGCCATATCATATGCCTCTGTTCCGTGCTTGCAAACATGTTATCGTAATGTTGTTGTTTTACACTTGCTGAAAATGTTTCAATATTCAATCTTGTCTTGTTGGTTCCTACTAATCCATGAGCCATATGTATATGATGCCTTAATGTTAGTTTCTCTTTTTTATGTGTACTTTGATGCCATTCCCTTGGTTTCCATGTATAGGTGCTGTAGCATCTTTATTTCATGCCTCCAACATGTCATTGTATTAACTCTGCTCATGTTTATGCTCCTGTGTTACAAAGTTGCATTTTGCATTGATCATCTTGGTTTAATATTGATGCCTATGAACCTGAACCTTAATGATATATGAAGTATTTTATCTGTACATGAAGTGCTTGTTAAGTGTGTGCTCATATGATTCCTGTAGCATGCTGTTTTGATGATTGCAAAATGCCTAGTTGTTGTTTTGGGCAGATTGTTATATCTTGTTTGAAGTGTATGTGTTGCACCGTTGCTCCGTTCTGAGCATTCTCTATATGAAACTTGCTTAGAATTGTATGTAGTTTCATCTTATCATGTTACATCCATGCTTTGAGTGTATTTTCTTTATGGTAGAATGCCTTTTGCATCTATGCCATGTTCAACTTGTTTTGCTCATATCTTTTAGGCCGTAGCTCCGAATTAAATGAACTTCATATGTAACTTGACTAGAATTTTGTGTAGATCATCATGGTGCAGCTTAACTTGGTGTTTAATAACTTGAACATATTGTGTTTTCAGATCTGGACCAATTTCGAAATTAGCATACGAGGACTTGCCGGTTTTGTTATATGCTGTTTCCAATCTCATTTAAACTTGCTTTGATGTGTTTTTCTTGTATGCATCATCTCTTGCCATGAGTAGCATCATATATCCTTGTCATGCATCATCCTTGGTTGATCATCATGCATGTTTATGTATTGTGTGTTTACCTTGTTGTTTGCTTCTTTCCGGTTGTGCTTCTTCTCGAAATGTTGGTCCCTCAAGGGTCATCTTTAGTTTAACCCCCCCCCCCGGGCCATTGCTTCTCCAAATGTTGGTCCGAACCAGGCGATGTCCGGCGGCCCCTGGGCAACCAGGGTCTATGCCAGCCCGACGTCTTTCCCATCCGGTGTGCCCTGAGAACGAGATATGTGCAGCTCCTATCGGAATTTGTTGGCACATTCGGGCGGTCTTGCTGGTATTGTTTTACCATTGCCGAAATGTCTTGTAACCGGGATTCCGAGACTGATCGGGTCTTCCCTGGAGAAGAAATATCCTTCGTTGGTCGTGAGAGCTTATAATGGGCTAAGTTGGGACACTCCTGCAGGGTATAACTTTCGAGAGCCGTGCCCGCGGTTATGTGGCAGATGAGAATTTGTTAAGATCTGGTTGTAGAGAACTTGACACTTGACTTAACTAAAATGCATCAACCGCGTGTGTAGCCGTGATGGTGTCTTCTCGGCAGAGTCCAGGAAGTGAACATGGTTTGGGTTATGCTTGGACGTAAGCAGTTTCAGGATCACTTCTTGATCATTACTAGTTTGCAACTATTTGCATAGCGTCTCAGATTATTCTTGTATTCGTAAGTTAGCCACCATATTATGCTTAGTCGCTGCTGCAACCCCACCACCTATCCATTCCATACCCTTTAAGCTTTGCTAATCTTGATACCCATGATAATGGGATTGCTGAGTTCTCGTGGCTCACAGATTACTACAACAACAATTGCAGGTACAGGTAATGCGATGATCATGATGCGAGAGCGATGTTTACTTGTTTTGGAGTTCTTCTTCTGCTTCTTCTTCGATCAGGGGATAGGTTCCGGGTCGGCAGCCTGGGCTAGCAGGGTGGATGTCGTTTGAGTTTCTGTTTCTGTTTCATCCGTAGTCAGATGTTGCTATTATGTATGATGTTATTGTACTCATGTGGCATTGTATGCCTATTGTATGTATCCCCAACTATTATGTATTGGCATGATGTAATGATATCCACCTTGCAAAATCGTCTCCAATATGTGCTTCTATCCTTGGTGGGACCTTCGAGTTCCTTTAGGATAGGGTCGCATATTGGGTGTTACAAGTTGGTATCACAGCCTCGACCGACCATAGGAACCCCCTTGATTGTTCGTAGTTTGGCCGTTGTCGATTCTAGAAGAAAACTGTTTTCGGAGTCTAGTTATATCGAAGGGTAGGAATTCTTTTTACTCCTCAGCCCCTTGGTCACTCCGGTGAGGAATCTTGACATAGGTGTTTTGATATGCTCCTCTTCCCCTTTAAATTTTCTTTAGGATCACACAGTTGGTTTTTCAGATCGTTGCTTCTCAGCTCTTTTATCTGGTGCATTTCTCATCAAGATGATCCGATCCTCTTCATCCTTGCAAGATCGATCCTTAGTTCTTTCTCAACGAAGTTGTTTCTTTGCCCTAGGTTGTCTTCTTTTCCCACCCGCCCACCCTTTCCTCTTCTCGGAGCCGGAGTCCATAATCAAGTATCCATCCTACTCATGCGAAGCTTTTGCATTCTTGCCTCAATTATTTCAACCAGTGTTTTCTCTTCAATTTATTCATTGATTCCCCCTTCCAAGTTGCCTTTGTTTTTCCCTCCCTCCCACCCTCTTCTTTTTGGAGCCTGAGTCTCTTTCGAGCATCAATTTCATTCGTGCGGAGCCTCTTCAGTCTTTTGTCAATTGTTTCAACCGGTGATTTCTTGTCTTGTTCGTCATTCTTCATCTCTTTCTTTCCACTGGAATCAATGCAAGTATTCGGTGTTGATCATATTCTTTTCCTCGGCTCAAATGTTTTCCCCTTGCTCGTTCGCCTCTCGTCATTCAATCATTCTGGAGTTTGGAAGACATCTCAGGAGATTCATTTCTGTTCCAATTAATTCGAGGTTGTCACCTCATTCAAATATTTCAATTGTTCCGGTACATCATTTATCTCTCCAACAATCCTTTCCAACGGTGTTTTTCTCCAGTTGGCCCTAACCAACAGGTCTTCTCCCTGGATCTTTCCTGACTTTTCTAATTATTCTAGAGCCATTGCTATTTCTTTTCAAAGTGTGACGTAAGTATGGATTCCATCAGTCATATGCCTTCCCCAAGATCGCTTTCAAGTCTTCTCATTGTTGGTCCAACCTTTCCTCTTTCATTCCTTCGGAGTATCTCAACAATTTTGGTGGTGTTTCTCGTCGTCATTTGAAGACCGAAGAAGAGTTTCTCCTAAATCTTGCCCGTTCTCTCAAAGATTCGTGGTTCCAGCTTCATGTTATCCTCTCGAATTATTCCATTTGTCGGATATTCTTTTCTTAACCATCCGGAGTATGTCAATAATTGTTTTATGTTTCGTTTCACCGAAGACCATCATTCCAGAAGAATTCTTCGTCCTCACATTCCAGCTATCGTTCTCCAATTATCCCGGTGCATCTGTCAAGTATTCTTTAATCAACTTGTTATCTCTTCGTTCTTTTGCATCTAAATCCCCTAAAGCATATATGTTCTTCTAATTCTTCTCGGTGATTCATTCTCTTTCATAAGTCTTTTTTGAATTGTTACGGTGGTTCCTTTAGCATTCCTCTTCCTTTGTAATCATATCAATTCATTCGTTCTTTCACCGGTGGCTCGTTGAAGACCTTCTCAAGTTTTGCGCTATATCTCCCGCTCAATCTTTTTCAACGTGAATAAGTAGTATGCCAAATCTGGTCGTCATCAATTAAATTTGATGAGGATAAGCATAACGTAATTCTTATTCTTATTTCATCATCATCAAGTCATCCCTTCCTTCGGATTTTGTTATTGATGAATAAACTCTAGTTCCAATTGTCTCATCTTTTCTTTTCCGGAGTCCAAAATTTCCTCGGACATTTCGTCGGGACCTCCAACTAAATCACTGCAAGGCTTCATCTTATTCTTTTCAACCTTCGTTTCTGTAATCCTTTTGGTTACCAGAGTTCTTCATGGTGGTTCTTCATGATTTAATTCATTCTTTCAAGTGTTCATCAAGATTCTTGTTGGTGGAGTTCAAGTATCTTTTCTTCTCGCGTCTCGAAGTGCAATTAATTCTCCGTATTCTTTCGAATTGGAGTCTTGCATTTCTTCATTCTTCTCTGATATTCAAGCATTTGGTTGGGGCATAATTTCACCTCAAATTTAGATGTTTTTCTGTAAGTCCACAACAAGCTTATTCTTTTGTTGTTGATTTCCTCAACAACTTCGTTCAATCCTTCCTTGTAAGGATGCTATCGAATTCATTCGTGGTGGAAGTTGTTGTTCCCTTATCCGTTCTTTTCAGTCCATTATTTTAATTCTTCTGGAGGCATTGTATTGTTTATCTCATCAAGTGTCATTCCATCTTCTGAAGTCCATGTTCCATTCCTTCCATTTTTAGCCGGAGTGCTGCCGGAATTCTTTCATTCTTATCCCTTTCGAGCTTCTTCTAACCGGTGTGGTTTTAGAGTCTATCTTATTCCTCGAGCTTTTCATTCTCGTGATATACGCCGTTCCTCTTTCTACCCGAGTGCTCTCGACCTTGTTCATCTTTTCTCTTTCGATTCTTACTTCACCTCTTCCTCTGTCTCTCCTGTCTCATTCCTGAGATCTCGGGACGAGATCTTCTGTTAGTGGAGGAGAGTTGTAACGCCCCGAGACCGATGCGCCAGGTGTCTTCTAGTTATTCACCATCGTTGCCATGTCATTTACTTGCGTGTTGTATTTTGTCATGTCTTCATGTGCATTTCATCTGCATGTTTTCAAAACTTGCATCCGTTCGGGTTCCCCCGGTTCTCTCTGTTGTTCGTTCTGAGCCCAACCACACTCAGGCGCCCTCGTCGCACCTCCCAGTCCTCGTTTCGCAAGCCGCAGAAAAACGTTCTCGGAATGGCCGATATTTGCCGAGTGGCCCTGGTATATCACTGGTAGACCGCCTGTCAATTTTTTTCCATTTGGAGGTCGTTTGATGCCCCAACGGTTAACCGAGTTAACCGAAACACCTTTCTCTTTGCAGCCCAGCACCCCTCCACACAATCCAATATCCCATCTAAGCCCCCTCCATGATCTCCGTCATTGGATCACGATCGTGTGCGCGGAAACCGCACCTCATTTGGACTCTCCTAGCTCCCTCTACCTATATAAACACCTCCCCTCCGAATTTCTCGGGCAAACCCTAGTCTCCCTTCTCCTCGCGCCGCTGGACAAAACCTTCCCCGCCGCCGGACAAAACCTTCCCCACTGCCGGACATGTCCGTCGCCTCCTCCGAGCCAATCCCCGCCTGCCATGTTGCCCCGCGCCTCTCCCCGACGCCGCGTACCGCCGGGCCCGGATCAGGCCCGCGCGAGCCCATCCGACCCCGTCGCTTGCCCGCACGAGCCCAACCCCGAGCCGCCGCCGCCCGCTGCGCCCCATCGCGGGAGCCCCGCTCCGCCGTCCGCCGACCTCGTCGACCTCCCGCGCGCCGCCCATCTCCTGCTCGCTCTGCCGCCCACGCTAGGCACCACCACCGCCAACTTGCGTCGTGCGCGCTGCCCATCTGCCTCGCCGCCCGCACACATGCCACCTGTCGCCACCTTGCCGTGTGCCGCCGCCCACCTCGCCTCGCGCCGCCTGCCGGCAGCCCCGAGCTCTGCCACAGGCTGCACCTCGTCGCCGGCCCTTCCTCCCGCCGGACCCAGGTCCCCGCCGCCGGATCCGCCTGTCCACTTCCTGACCGTCGTTGGCCCGCCTCCGCTGCCGCCTCGTCACCGACGTCATCCATCCTACGACCACGGTCGATCCGTTGCCAACGCGCCTACGTCGGCCGCTTCGTGGGCCCCATGCCACTCGGCCCAGCTCGTCGGCCCAACTGCATCCTAGATCCGCCTTGGCCTGCCTCACCCTCTGGCCCGTTGGCCCAAAGTGAGCCTATGTTTTTTTTCGAAATTCGGCTTAGCCTGTGAATTTTTGCATTATGTTGCTCGTTTTGCGTGCATGATACATCAAAATGTTCATCTCAGAGTGCTATACATGATGGAGTAGTTTGCATGCATGTTACTATTCATATTAATGTCTTAATCTTCGTTGCAAAACTGCTATCTGATATAAACTGCTGAAAACTGCTGCATGTTAACATCATTTAGGCATCTTTTGAGTGATATAACTTTATCCCTGTCGAGCCTATGGTAACGGTCTTGATATTCTCATGTTATCATTTTCATGCTCTACATGCCGGTTTCATTGACTTGCTTGTTTGAGTTCATCTAGATACCTTAATCTCTGTTGTAAAAGTGCATGTTGCTGTCAACTGCTTGAAGCTGTTGTAACTTGCCTATTTGTCATTTTTATATCTTTTTGTGTGATTTTCTTTTGAGCATCATGTCTACATGTTTTAGTAGAATAATTATGCCATCTTTGCTGTGGAGCAGTCCATATATTTTTACATTCCTTGTAGTGAGTGCATCGAGCTTGTGAAGTGGGCTACTTGCTGTTAATGTGCTGTCAATGCTTAATCTATTATATCATGACGCCATGTTTGCTTGATGCTAGAAATTAATCCGTGCATAATGTTGAGATGCTTAGTGTGACGCCCCCGATTCAATTGTACACTAATCATGCACACAAATGTGTACGATCAAGATCAGGGACTCACGGGAAGATATCACAACACAACTCTAAAACATAACATAAGTCATACAAGCATCATAATACAAGCCAGGGGCCTCGAGGGCTCGAATACAAGTGCTCGATCATAGACGAGTCAGCGGAAGCAACAATATCTGAGTACAGACATAAGTTAAACAAGTTGCCATAAGATGGCTAGCACAAACTGGGATACAGATCGAAAGAGGCGCAGGCCTCCTGCCTGGGATCCTCCTAAACTACTCCTGGTCGTCGTCAGCGGGCTGCACGTAGTAGTAGGCACCTCCGGGGTAGTAGTCGTCTGGCTCCAGGGCTTCAGCATCTGGTTGCGACAACCAGGTAGAAGGGAAAGGGGGAAAAGAGGGAGAAAAGCAACCGTGAGTACTCATCCAAAGTACTCGCAAGCAAGGAGCTACACTACATATGCATGGGTATATGTGTAAAGGGGTCATATCGGTGGACTGAACTGCAGAATGCCAGAATAAAAGGGGATAGCTAATCCTGTCGAAGACTACGCTTCTGGCAGCCTCCGTCTTGCAGCATGTAGAAGAGAGTAGACTGTAGTCCTCCAAGTAGCATCTCCAAGTAGCATCTCCAAATAGCATCTCCAAGTAGCATCTCCAAATAGCATCTCCAAGTAGCATCTCCAGATAGCATCTCCAAGTAGCAACGCATAGCATAATCCTACCCAGCGATCCTCTCCTCGTCGCCCTGTAGAAAAGCGATCACCGGGTTGTCTGTGGAACTTGGAAGGGTGTGTTTTATTAAGTATCCGGTTCTAGTTGTCATAAGGTCAAGGTACAACTCCAAGTCGTCCTGTTACCGAAGATCACGGCTATTCGAATAGATTAACTTCCCTGCAGGGGTGCACCACATTCCCCAACACGCTTGATCCCATTTGGCCGGACACACTTTCCTGGGTCATGCCCGGCCGCGGAAGATCAACACGTCGCAGCCCCACCTAGGCAAAACAGAGAGGCCAGCACGCCGGTCTAAACCTAAGCGCACAGGGGTCTGGGCCCATCGCCCATAGCACACCTGCACGTTGCGAGGGAGGCCGAAAGCAGACCTAGCCTAGTGGCGTTCCAGTCCAATTCGGCGCGCGCCGCTCCGTCGCTGACGTCTGAAGTGCTTCGGCTGATACCACGACGTCGGGATACCCATAACTACTCCCGCGTAGATGGTTAGTGCGTATAGGCTCGTAGCCAACTCAGATCAAATACCAAGATCTCGTTAAGCGTGTTAAGTATCCGCGAACGCCGAACAGGGCCAGGCCCACCTGTCTCCTAGGTGGTCTCAACCTGCCCTGCCGCTCCGCCACAAAGTAACAGTCGGGGGCCGTCAGGAACTCAGGCCCACCTCTACCGGGATGGAGCCACCTGTCCTTTCAGCCCCCTCGTCAGAATCACTTGCGGGTACTCAATGAGCTGACCCGACTTTAGTCACCATCTGTATAGTATGTATGTATGTATAGTATATACCCGTGATCACCTCCCAAGTGATCACGGCCCGATAGTATAGCAAGGCAGACTGACAAGAATGTAGGGCCAATGATGATAAACTAGCACCCTATACTAAGCATTTAGGATTGCAGGTAAGGTATCAACAGATGTAGCGACAATGTCAGGCTATGCATCAGAATAGGATTAACGAAAGCAGTAACATGCTACACTACTCTAATGCAAGCAGTATAGAGGAGAATAGGCGATATCTGGTGATCAAGGGGGGGGGCTTGCCTGGTTGCTCTGGCAAGAAGGAGGGGTCGTCAACTCCGTAGTCGAACTGGGCAGCAGCAGCGTCGGTCTCGTAGTCTACCGGAGAGAAGAGGGGGAAGAAACAATGAATACAATGCAAACAAATGCATATCGATGCATGACATGACAAGTAACGATGCTAGGTGTGCCCAATCGCGGTAGTAGGTGATACCGACGAAGGGGGAAAACATCCGGGAAAGTATTCCCGGTGTTTCGCGTTTTCGGACCGGTGAACCGGAGGGGGAAAGTTGCGTGTTCGGTATGCTAGGTGTGTGTGGCGGACGAACGGGCTGCGTATCCGGATTCGTCTCGTCGTTCTGAGCAACTTTCATGTAGAAAGTATTTTCATCCGAATTACGGATTAAAAGATATGATTTTCTAAAGATTTAAATCATTTTCTGATTTTAATTATTTATTTAAACCCAACATTATCCATAACAGTGAATGATGATGCAGGCATGACATCTGAGTGATGTCAGCGGGTCAACTGGTCGGTTGACTAGTCAAACAGACAGGTGGGTCCAGTGGGACCCACATGTCATTGTCTGATAACTAATTAACCAGGTTAATTAGTTTAGTTAATAGATTAGTTATGTTAATTAACAATAGTTAATTAGTTTAATTAGTTACTAGGTTAATTAAACACAATTAATTTAATTAATTAGTTAATAATTGTATTTTTTTTTTTTTTATTTTTTTTTAATTTTTTTATATATAAAATCGTTCCTGGGGGGGGGGGGGTTTGGGGCCCCGGCTGTCATTGGCCCCAAGGGCCTAAGCGGGCGCAAGGGCACGGGTAACGGGCGCCAGGACTCAGCGGGTGCGGGCGTTGCCCCAGGCGTGGCGTTGCCCGAATGCAGGACGCGCCGGGGCGAGGCCGCAGGCTGCCGGCGACAGCGGAGCGGGCGTGACCGGTGCGGGGCCGTGGTGGGCACGTGCAAGAGCAAGGCGAGGCGAGGGCATCACGGCGTGGCCAGGGCCGGACGGGCACGGCGCCGGACGGGCCCAGCGCCGGGAGCGCGGGCGCGTCACGCGTGCGAAAAGGAAACTCGGAGAGGGCGAGGACGCGCGCCGAGGCCAGGGACGGATGCGGCGAGCGGCGGGGACTGCGGAAGCAGAGAGGGAGGAGGGGAGACGGCGGCTCACAGGGGAACACAGGGAACGAGGCAGCGAGGCGCGAGGAGGGCGACGGGGACGACGACGTCGGAGAGGAGGCAGGTCGGCGACGCGGTCCTCGTGCGGCGGGGGCAAGGTAGCTCCGGGCGGGGTCCCGCGTCAACGTGGTCGTGGACGGGCGGCGAGGGAGGCCGGATCCGCGGCAGGGCCCCCGGGATCCGTCCCCTCTCCGGCAAGGAGGCGGCTTGGCGATGGCGGAGCGGTGGTGGCGACGGGCGCCAGGGGCGGCGGGGTCTAGCAAGGGGGGGGGGGGGGGCGTTGCGTCCCTATCTGGTTCGGGGGAAGCGAGAGGAGCGAGGGTGAGGGGAGATGGGGATCGATCCCGATCCAGGGGAATCGGGGGAGGGAGTGGAGCGAGTGGGGGTTAGGGTTTCGGTTTAGTGGGGTTAAGGGGGAGTGGGGGCCGGTCTGGGCCAGTGGGCTGGTCCAGTTGGGCCACGGCCCAGGGAGGGGGTCTTCCACTTTTTTTGTATTATTTTCTGTTTTTGTGTTTTCTTTTATTTCTCATTTTAGTAAAATACTACAGTGGCACCAAAAGAGAGTTTGCAAACTAAGCCACAGCCACAAACCACTTAGCACCGAAACAAAATAGTTTTGAAATTGTTTAACATTTTGAAAGCATATAAATAATTATTATTGTTACCTTTTTTTATTCATTTTAGAGTGTTTAAACATTTTATAAAGGTGTGCTTTCTCCACCATAATTACCTATGCAATAATTGGTTCACTCCGAACATTTTAGTTTTAATATTTGAAAACTTCTTTCCTTTGGTTGATTTTGAATTTGAATTTGAATCAGTTTCAAACTAACACGTGATTAGGAACAGTAATCGAGGTGACGTGGCATCATTAGCAAAGGTTCACTGTAGCTTAATTACCCGGGCGTCACACTTAGTTAACATGTTTTGTTGTACATGCTATGGTCTATCATGCCATGGCTTTTGATTCCCTATATATGTCCTGTAGCATATGTTTTCATTGCCATGAATATACTTACATAATGTTCCAGATTTCTGTTAACTTCATGATGCCATGTTGTCAACTTTATATTAGTTAATATATTCCCCCTTTAGAGATACTCCAATTACATGTTTTGAAGTATGCCATGAGTACTCTGTTTACATGCCATGGTTGTTAATTTTAGATAACATATGCCTCTGTTCCGTGCTTGCAACCATGCTATCATAATGTTGCTGTTTTACACTTGCTGAAACTATTTCAACATTCAATCTTGTATTGTTGGTTCCTACTAATCCATGAGCCATATGTATATGATGCCTTGATGTTATTTTCTCTTTGTTACGTGTACTTGGATGCCATGCCCATGGTTGCCATGTATAGTTTCTGTAGCATCTTTGTTTCATACCTCCAACATGTCATCATATTAACTCTGCTCATGTTTATGCTCCTGTGTTACAAAGTTGCATTTTGCATTGATCATCTTGGTTTAATCGTGATGCCTATGAACCTGAAACTTAATGATATTTGAAATATTTCATCTTATTCCTGTAGCATGTTGTTTTGATGATTGCAAAGTGCCTAGTTGTTGTTTTGGGCAGATTGTTATATCTTGTTTGAAGTGTATGTGTTGCACCATTGCTCCGTTCTGAGCATGCTCTATATGAAACTTGCTTAGAATTGTATGTAGTTTCAACTTATCATGTTGAATCCATGCTTTGAGTGTGTTTTCTTTATGGTAGAATGCCTTTTGTATCAATGCCATGTTTAACTTGTTTTGCTCATATCTTCTAGGCCGTAGCTCTAAATGAAATGAACTTCATATGTAACTTGGCTAGAATTTCGTGCAGATCATCATGGTGCATCTTAACTTCCTGTTTAACAACTGGGACATAATGTGTTTTCATATCTGGACCAATTTCGACATTAGCATATGAGGACTTACCGGTTGTGTTATATGTTGTTTCCGACCTCATTTAAACTTGCTTTGATGTGTTGTTCTTTTATGCATCATCTCTTCCCATGAGTAGCATCATATGGCCTTGTCATGCATCATCCGTGGTTGAGCATCATGCCATATTTATGTGTTGTGTGTTTACCTTGTTGTTTGCTTCTTTGAGGTTGTGCTTCTTCTCGATAGTTTCTGTTTCGTTGCGATCGTGAGGATTCATTCGTCTACGCTTGGTTCGTCTTCGCCCGTTCGTCTTCTTCATGGACTCATCTTCTTCCTAGAGGGATTTCAAGCAAGATGACCGTTCCCCCGGATCTCACTAGTATCATTGCTATGCTAGTTGTCTCGATGCTATCGGTATGTCGCGCTTCCTACCACTTGTTTATCAAGCCTCCCAAATTGACATGTTAGCCTCTAAGCTTTTTCACCCTTCCTAGCAAACCGTTGTTTGGCTAAGTTACCGCTTTTGCTCAGCTCCTCTTATAGCGTTGTTAGTTGCAGGTGAAGTTGAAGATTGCTCCATGTTGGAAAAGGATTATGATGGGATATCACAATATCTCTTATTTAATTAATGCATCTATATACTTGGTAAAGGGTGGAAGGATCGACCTTTTGCCTGGTGTTTTGTTCCACTCTTGCCACCCTAGTTTCCGTCAAACCGGTGTTATGTTCCTTGATTTTTGTGTTCCTTACGCGGCTGGGTTTATGGGAAACCCTTGATAGTTTGCTTTGAATAAAACTCCTCCAGCAAGGCCCAACTTTGGTTTTACATTTGCCTAACAACCTATAACCTTCCGTTGGGCGGGCCAACACAAGGGTCATCTTTATTTTAACCCCCCGGGCCAGTGCTTCTCCAAGTGTTGGTCCGAACCAGGCGATGTCCGGCGCCCCCTGGGCAACCAGGGTCTATGCCAACTCGGCGTCTTGCCCAACCGTTGTGCCCTGAGAACGAGATATGTGCAGCTCCTATCGGGATTTGTCGGCACATTCGGGTGGTCTTGCTGGTCTTGTTTTACCATTGCCAAAATGTCTTGTAACCGGGATTTCGAGACTGATCGGGTCTTCTCGGGAGAAGGAATATCCTTCATTGGTCGTGAGAGCTTATAATGGGCTAAGTTAGGACACCCCTGTAGGGTATAAATTTCGATAGCCGTGCCCGCGGTTATGTGGCAGATGGGAATTTGTTAATATCCGGTTGTAGAGAACTTGACACTTGACTTAACTAAAATGCATCAACTGCGTGTGTAGCCCTGATGGTCTCTTCTCGGCGGAGTCTGGGAAGTGAACACGGTTTGGGTTATGTTTGGACGTAAGTTGTTTCAGGATCACTTCTTTATCATTACTAGTTTGCGATTATTTGCGTAGCGTCTCATCTCATTCTTGTATTCGTAAGTTAGCCACCATATCATGCTTAGTCGTTGTTGCAACCCCACCACTTATCCATTCCATACCCTTTAAGCTTTGCTAGTCTTGATACCCATTGTAATGGGATTGCCGAGTCCTCGTGGCTCACATATTACTACAACAACAGTTGCAGGTATAGGTAATGTGATGATCATGATGCGAGAGCGATGTTTACTTGTTTTGGAGTTCTTCTTCTGCTTCTTCTTCGATCAAGGGATAGGTTATGGGTCAGCAGCCTGGGCTAGAAGGGTGGATGTCGTTTGAGTTTCTGTTTGTGTTTCATCCGTAGTCGGATGTTGCTCTTATGTATGATGTTGTTGTACTCATGTGGCATTGTATGCCTCTTGTATGTATCCCCAACTATTATGTATTGGTACGATGTAATGATATCCACCTTGCAAAAGTGTCTCCAATATGCGCTTCTATCATTGGTGGGACCTTCAAGTTCCTTTAGGATAGGGTCACATATTGGGCGTTACAGGTTCTTTGTGTTGGATTGAGTATTATGAATCTGAAATTGTTTGATGTGTATCGATTAACTCATGGATACTTGTGGTGACATTGGAGTATCTAGGTGACATTAGAGTTGGTTGATGTGTATCGTATAGTGTTATTTTAGTTCGAACTCTTGGATAGATCGAACGGAAAGAATAACTTTGCGTTATTTTAGTACGAACTCTTAAATAGATCGAACAAAAAGAATAACTTTAAGATGGCTTCGTACCCTACAAACAATTTCTCTTATGTTCTCCTCTAGATAAGAACTTTGGAGTGATTGTTCAACACACGTTGAGGGTAGATTAGTATTGTGGAGATGTTGCACTAGTGAAAGTACGGACCCTAGGCCTCATTTTAAGCATTGCAATACCGTTTGTGCTCCGTTTTATCAATCGCTGCCTTGTTATTCGGGGTGCCGCACACCCCCTGTGCTTCACAGAGAGGGTAATGCAACACCAATTCCCAGAAGGCTTCAAGCCTGTGAACATTGAATCATATGACGGAATCACATACCCCGTTGTATGGATAGAGGATTTCCTCCTCCACATTCACGTGGCGCGAGGAGATGACCTCCATGCCATCAAAGCCACTAAAGCCTGAAGGTCCTGCTCGACATTGGTTGAATAGCCTTCCTGAAGACTCTAGAGGCTGTTGGGAAGAGCTCGAGGACGCCTTTCAAGTGATCTTTTAGGGCACCTATGTCCGGCCTCCGGACGCTGATGACCTATGTCGCATCACACAACAGCCCAGAGAATCTACCCAACAATTTTGGAACCGATCCCTGACAAAGAAAAACCAGATTGTCGACTGTCTGGATGGAGAAGCCTTGGCCGCTTTCAAGCATAGTGTCAAGGAAGAATGGCTCGTAAGACAACTCGGCCACGACAAACCTAGAACTATGGCAGCCCTTGCTTCTCTCATGACCTGCTTTTGCGCGGGCGAAGACAGTTGGCTCGCTCAAAAAAAAATGCCAACCCCGATACACCAGATACCTCCGATGTTCAGGACGGAAATGGAAAGCCCTAATGCAGCAAGAGTAAATGTCGCCACTATAACGACGAGGGCGAGGATACGATAGTAAATGTCGGATTCTGAAATCAGAAGTCCGGACCCAGAAAGAAAGCCCCTAAAGGCAACGCGACATCCCATTTCAACTCTATGCAATCCTGGACAGGACTTACCACATCCACGACACTCCAGAGAAGCCCGCC
Organism: Triticum aestivum; assembly: GCF_018294505.1. Classification (NCBI taxonomy): domain Eukaryota; kingdom Viridiplantae; phylum Streptophyta; class Magnoliopsida; order Poales; family Poaceae; genus Triticum; species Triticum aestivum. Next base: position 254,509,362 of record NC_057795.1, read on the forward strand.
AACCACTCCAACCGTAACTGTTGGGTGATAAAGAAAGCCGGCAAGCTTACAACCAAAGACTCGGGCAAAAGCCCATGAAGCGAGGACGATGACGAGCCCCACATGCCGAATAGTGGAGGCTAGAAACCCTTCCCTTCTGAGGTGAAGACGGTGAATATGATCTACGCCACATACCAAAGAAGGAAAGGAGGCGAGCACTACGAGACGTATATTCCCTCGAGCCCGTAGCGCCGAAGTTCAATGCATGGTCAGCTTGCCCAATCACTTTCAATCGCAGGGATCACCCGACCAGCATATGCCACAGAGGATCTGCAACCTTAGTACTCGACCCCATCATCGATGGATTCCACCTAACTAGAGTCCTAATGGACGGGGGCAGTAGCCTCAATCTGATATACGAAGACGCAGTGGGGAAGGTAGGGATTGATCTGTCAAGGATCAAATCCAGTAACACCACCTTCAAGTGGGTCATTCCGGGAGTGTAGGCCTGCTGCGTAGGCACTGTGACGCTTGAAGTAGTGTTCGGCTCTCCGGACAACTTGCGAAGCGAGGACTTGATCTTCGGCATTGCACCTTTCTGCAGTGGCTATCATGCCCTCCTCGGTTGAACGACGTTCGCAAAATTCAATGTCATTCCGCATTACGCGTACCTCAAGTTGAAGATGGCTGGTCCTTCGGGCGTCATAACTATCAACGACAACACAGAACGCTCACTTCGAACTGAAGAGCACACTGCAGCCCTAGCGGCCGAAGAACAAACTGGCCCATACAGGTCCAGATGCCGACCCGCCGTAAAGGCCGGCGACAACAGTAAATGGGTTCGAACCCATTCCCCGTCATGGGAACCACCATGCGTTCGCCCCAAATAGGTATGCGCATCCCATGGCATGCCCACATTCTTCGTGCTCCATGTGCCTCGTCAGCACAATTTCGCACTCAAAATACCATGGGCAGCCATGAGGCATATATCAATAAATCTGAAGCATATGTTCGGCTAGCCCGAACTTCAGAATCACCTTTTCTTCAGATGACCCGGCGGGAAATTCGGAACCCCCCCCCCAAGCATAAAGCTTCATCGACAGGATCCTTTCCCCTTAAGGTCTCATCGAAGGTCCCAACCCCCACCTCATAGAAGCAGAGGCGCAGACGTGCGGCAAGGGAAGGTGGAGGTTTCGACTCATGCGTTAAGGCCCTGCGTAAACCTTTGCTCTGTAAAACTATTACCTTTTTACAAATAATGCCTTAGTTGTCGAATTGTGTGGTTAGACGTCTTGAGCCTATGAGAAATAATAAAAACGCCCTTTATGGTGTTCAGATATCCGCATCTTGCGATTGTCTATTTCCTTTCTGATTCTCTCCTCGCTCTTCGAACAGCCTAACATAAAAACATGATCGGCTAACTGACCTAGAGCTCGATTTCCCTATTAGCTGGGCACCCCAAGTCCGAGACTGCTTTCCGCTGAGTGTTCGGTGTCTCGGATATTGCACTATATGCATCAAGTTCCGAACTATGTCTTAGGTCGTTAGTTGGGTTGCCCAGCTCATGTGCTTGCCCCTTATGTTCCGCACGTTCGGCTAAGAGGGCAAAGGGAGAACCCCTGCGATTGTACTTCTGGCTCGCCCTGCCAAGTACCTCAGGAGGAGAAAGCCAAAACCTGACCGTCATAGTAAGCGCAAACTTATCAGTGATCTGATGACGAGGTTTGACTCTAAAAATCGTTGGCGATTTCGCTGTGTCGCACGAAGGGTTCGTCTAAACACAAACCACATGATTGGAAAGGGCAGGAATTTGCCCCCCAAGTAGATTACAAAACACAGGGGGCTAGTCCTTAGCCCCCACCGTCAAGCTCCTAAGGCTAAGTGAAAGCAGTAAAACCGAATAGTCTGATTGCCTACTTTTGCTCACATGCTACTGCCTCCGGGTACCAAGACATTGGCTAAGGGTAACGACCCGGAGACAAAACACCCCTCGTGACATTCACCTAGGGTGTGAAGTCGATGACTGGTAGCTTTCAGAATAAACATACAACCGAATAGGAGTCAAAATTAAAATCATGACAATATAAAATAAGTCAAGAGGCCGCATTATAAAGCACAAGGTCCATATGATAAAACTTCATACAATCACTCAATGATTTCATGTTTAGAACACTGGCGCTCTATCGCCCGTGCGCATTCATTCCCTGTGCAAAATACTGCTCAGTTCGGCGATGCTCCTTTCCCTTGGGCGGAGGTCCAGTGGCCATGTCCATCGGATTGATCTTCGGCCAATGCACCATGGTCTTCGCAAATGCTAGCCTAGCTCCCGCGAGGCATGTCGACCACTTCATGGCGTCAATGCAGAGCGGCGCATCGTGCATCCTTTACACCAATCCGAAGTAGCTCCCCAAAATCGGCTCGACCAGCCATAGCTGGACACACAGATCCTTCAGCGCCAGTTCGGACATCCGATGCAGCTCCATCAGCTGCTTCATCTGGTTGCTGAGGAGGGGAGGATACTTGGAGGCCAGAATCTGCGACCAGAACAGCCGCTGCTCGCAGTCCTCCTCATGAGCAGCATAATGCTCCACGGCAGCCACCACATTCTTCAAAAGCTTGACGAAGACGTGTCAGACTCGCATTAGCAGGGCAAACCTATTGCCTCCGAACACACTCTGTAGTGAGTATTTCTTACCATTTGCAGTTTTCCCGCCTTGGCGAAGCTCTCCCCGGACACCTCGTGCTTCGGTCCTTGCCCCCTAGAGCTCCTTCTCCGCCTTGGACAGTTGAGAAGATCATTCTTCCTGCTCCTTCTCAAGGACCTCTAGCTTCTTTGCAGCATCTTGGAGCTCCGCTTGCACTTTGGTTACTCGAGCCTCGTGCTACTCACCAGCGAGCTTCGCCTTCTTGAGCTCGACCACTGCCTTGACAGCGGCTGCTTTCTTTACGACCAGCTTTGCCTTGGCCTTCTTCAGGGCCACTCTCAAGCCCTCGACCTCGACGGCGGCAGCTACAAGATCATCATGATAAAATATTAGCATACAGTCCGGATCGTCAATATCTAGCATCGAGCAAATACACGTCTTATCAAAGGGCTTACCTTGCGCCTCGTCAAACCGTTTGTCGACAAGGTCAAGCTCTTCATCGGAATGCTTGAGCTTCCGATCCATCTCATTTAGTGTCGCGGCATTAGCAGCCGCAATGGAAGATGCATGCGTCAGCAAAAGAAATGTCGACAATATTAATCGGTCTACCGAATTTGATCCTCTGCAGGCTTCTCCGAAGTCCTTGTAGAGTCTCAGGGGCTGCTATGTACATGGCCTACCCAAACTAAAGAATACAACTGCTTTATAGGATAAGAAGCATTACTTGACTTACCTCAAAGCCGGTTAGCAGGCCTTGAATAGCGTCGTTCAATTCGGAATGTATGGACCGAACACCCTATATAACTGCGCCCATAAAAGTGTGGTATTCATCAACGACGACAGAGTTGCTCACCAACTCCGCCAGCATGTCCGGCAAGCCCACCGTCATCCGAGTAGAGGTGTTCGGCATGGGCGTCAGTCCCTCAATAGCTTCCCAGCTAAAAGGAGGAATTGACTCCCTCGGGGGCTCGGGAGCCGGATATTGTATGTTTTCGGATGATCCGGATCCCCTCCCTGCGTTAGCCAGGATGGAGGCATCCCCCTAGTCTTCAACGACCGAGGTGTTGGCCTCGGCCATGGTGGCGTCGACTGCTACCTCTTGAGCACTGCGTTGGTTTTGCCTTGAATAGGAAAGGGTGATGCAGCAAAGTAGCATAAGTATTTCCCTCAGTTTTTGAGAACCAAGGTATCAATCCAGTAGGAGGCTCCTCACAAGTCCCTCGCACCTACACAAACAAACAAGAACCTCGCAACCAACGCGATAAAGGGGTTGTCAATCCCTTCACGATAACTTGCGAAAGTGACATCTGATAGAGATAATAAGATAAGATAAATATTTTTGGTATTTTTAAGATATTGATTGAAAAGTAAAGATGAAAATAGAAGTAGATCGGGAACTTATATGATAAAAGATAGACCCGGGGGGCCATAGGTTTCACTAGTGGCTTCTCTCAAGATAACATAAGTATTACGGTGGGTGAACAAATTACTGTCGAGCAATTGATAGAACAGTGCATAGTTATGAGAATATCTCGGCATGATCATGTATATAGGCATCACGTCCGCGACAAGTAGACCGACTCCTACCTGCATCTACTACTATTACTTGACACATCGACCGACTCCTGTCTGCATCTAGAGTATTAAGTTCATAAGAACAGAGTAACGCATTAAGAAAGATGACATGATACAAAGGGATAAAGTCAAGCAATATGATATAAACCCCATCTTTTTATCCTCGATGGCAACAATACAATACGTGCCTTGCTGCCCTTACTATCCCTGGGAAAGGACACCACAAGATTGAACCCAAAGCTAAGCACTTCTCCCATTGCAAGAAAGATCAATCTAGTTGGCCAAACCAAACTGATAATTCGAAGAGACTTGCAAAGATAACCAATCATACATAAAAGAATTCAGAGGAGATTCAAATATTTCTCATAGCTAAACTTGATCATAAAACAACAATTCATCGGATCTCGACAAACACACCGCAAAAAGAGTTACATCGAATAGATCTCTAAGAAGATCGAGGATAACTTTGTATTGAGATTCAAAGAGGGAGAAGAAGCCATCTTGCTAATAACTATGGACCCGAAGGTCTGTGGTAAACTACTCACAACTCATCGGAGAGGCTATGGTGTTGATGTACAAGCCCTCCATGGTCGATTCCCCCTCCGGTGGAGCACCGGTGAAGGCTCAAAGATGGGATCTCGTGGATACAGAAGGTTGCGGTGGTGGAAATACTTTTTCGTGGTGCCCCTGGATATTTTCAGGGTATGGAGGCATATATAGGCGAAGGAGGTAGGTCAGGGGAGCCACGAGGGGCCCACGAGGGTGGGGGCACACCCACCCCCTAGGGCGCGCCCTCCTGCCTCGTGGCCGCCTCGGCTGCTTCTTGGCGTCCACTCCAAGTCTCCTTGATTGCGTTTGTTCCGAAAAGATCGCTCCCGAAGGTTTCATTCCGTTTGGACTCCGTTTGATATTCCTTTTCTTCGAAACACTGAAATAGGCAAAAAAACAGCAATTCGGGCTGGGCCTCTGGTAAGTAGGTTAGTCCCAAACATGATATAAAAGTGTAAAGTAAAGCCCATAAACATCCAAAACGGGTAATATAATAGCATGGAAGAATCAAAAATTATAGATAGTTGGAGATGTATCAAGCATCCCCAAGCTTAATTCCTGCTCGTCCTCGATTAGGTAAATGATAAAAACAGAATTTTTGATGTGGAATGCTACCTAGCATATTTCTATATGTAATTTTCTTTACTGTGGCGTGAATGTTCAGATCCAAATGATTCACAATAAAAGTTCATATTGACATAAGAAATAGTAATACTTCAAGCATACTAACAAAGCAATCATGTGTTCTCAAAATAACATGGTTAAAGAAAGTTCATCCCTACAAAATCATATAGTTAGGCTATGTTTCATTTTCATCACATAAAATACTTCCATCATGCACAACCTCGGTTTCAGCCAAGCAATTGGTTCATACATTTTAATGCGCTTCAGCCTTTTTCAACTCTCACGCAATACATGAGCGTGAGCCATGGATATAGCACTATGGGTGGAATAGAATATGATGATGGAGATTGTGTGAAGAAGACAAAAAAGGAGAAAGTCTCACATTAACGAGGCTAATCCACGGGCTATGGAGATGCCCATCAATTGATGTCAACATGAGGAGTAGGGATTGCCATGCAACGGATGCACTAGAACTATAAATGTATGAAATCTCAACAAAAGAAACTAAGTGGGTGTGCATCCAACTTGCTTGCTCACGAAGACCTAGGGAATTTTGAGGAAGCCCATCGTTGGAATAAACAAGCCAAGTACTATAATGAAAATTTCCCACTAGTATATGAAAGTGACAACATAAGAGACTCTCTATATGAAGAACATGGTGCTACTTTGAAGCACAAGTGTGGAAAAGGATAGTAACGTTGTCCCCCTTTTTTATTTTCTTTTTTTTGGGGCCTTTTTTTTGGCCTTTCTCTTTTTTTGGGCCTTTCTTTTTTTTATTTGGCCTTTCTCTTTTTTATATAAGGGACAATGCTCCAATAATGATGATCATCACACTTCTATTTATTTACAACTCAAGAATTACAACTCGATACTAGAACAAGCTATGACTATATCAATGCCTCCGGCGGTGTACCGGGATGGGCAATGAATCAAGAGTGACATGTATGAAAAATTATGCATGGTGGCTTTGCCACAAATACGATGCCAACTACATGATCATGCAAGGCAATATGACAATGATGATGCGTGTCATGATAAACGGAACGGTGGAAAGTTGCATGGCAATATATCACAGAATGGCTATGGAAATGCCATAATAGGTGGGTATGGTGTCTGTTTTGAGGAAGATATAAGGAGGTTTATGTGTGATAGAGCATATCGTATCACGGGGTTTGGATGCACCGGTGAAGTTTGCACCAACTCTCAAGGTGATAAATGGCAAAGCATGGTACCGAAGAGGCTAGCAATGATGGAAAGGTAAGAGTGCGTATAATCCATGGACTCACATTAGTCATAAATAACTCATATACTTGTTGCAAAAGTTTTATTAGCCCTCGAAGCAAAGTACTACTACGCATGCTCCTAGGGGGGAGGTTGGTAGGAGTTAACCATCACGCGCCCCCGACCTCCACACATAAGGAAGGCAATCAAAAGAGCACACCGTGCAACAAATTTGTTACACAACTTTTACCATACGTGCATGCTACGAGACTTGCCAACTTCAACACAAGTATTCCCGAATTTCATAATTACCCAACTATCATGACTCTAATATTACCACCTTTTATATCTCAAAACAATTATCAAGCATCAAATTGATCATAGCATCCAATTCACTTCATATGATAGTTTTTATTATACCCAACTTGGATGCCCATCATTCTAGGACCAATTTTATAACCATAGAAAATACCATGCTGTTCTAAAAGACTCTCAAAATAATATAAGTGAAGCATTAGAGATCAATAATTTCTACAAAATGAAACAAACGCCATGCTCTAAAAAGTATAAGTGAAGCACTAGAGCAAAAACTATCTAGCTCAAGAGATATAAGTGAAGCACATAGAATATTCTAATAAATTCCAAATCATGTGTGTCTCTCCCGAAAGGTGTGTACAGAAAGTATGATTGTGGTAAACTAAAAAGCAAAGACTCATATCATACAAGATGCTCCAAGCAAAACACATATCATGTGATGAATAAAAATATAGCTCTAAGTAAAGTTACCGATAGACGAAGACGAAAGAGGGGATGCCTTCCGGGGCATCATCAAGCTTAGGCTTTTGGTTGTCCTTGGATTATCTTGGGGTGCCATGGGCATCCCCAAGCTTAGGCTCTTGCCACTCCTTATTCCATAGTCCATCAAATCTTTACCCAAAACTTGAAAGCTTCACAAGACAAAACTCAACAGGAAATCTCATGAGTTCAGTTAGTGCAAGAAAGAAAAACCACCACTTAAGGTATTGTAATTAACTCATTCTTTATTTATATTGGTGTTAAACCTACTGTATTCCAACTTCTCTATGGTTCATACCCCCCGATACTAGCCATAGATTCATCAAAATAAGCAAACAACACACGAAACATAGAATCTGTCAAAAATAGAACAGTCTGTAGCAATCTGTAACTTTCAAATACTTCTGGAACTCTAAACATCCTACCAAAATAGTAAGTCCTAGGAAATTTTTCTATTGATCTACTGCAAAAAGAATCAACTAAAAATCACGTTTCTGGGATTTATTAAAATTATTTTCGTGCGCGCAAAAGTTTTTGTTTTTAAGTAGAATCAAATTAACTATCACCCAAGATGATCCTATAGGTTCTACTTGGCACAAACACTAATTAATAAAACCACATCTAAACAGAAGCTAGATGATTTATTTATTACTAAACAGAAGCAAAAAGCAAGGAACAAAAATAAAATTGGGTTGCCTCCCAACAAGCGCTATCGTTTAACGCCCCTAGCTAGGCATAAAAGCGAGAATAGATCTAAGTATTGCCATCTTTGGTATTCAATTCATAAGTAGACCGCATAATAGATTCATAAGGTAATTTTATCTTCTTTCTAGGAAAGTGTTCCATGTCTTTCCTTAATGTAAACTGGAATCTAATATTTCCTTCCTTCATATCAATAATCTAAGGAAAGGTCTACGAAGAATAATAGGACATGAAAAATTGCAATCTATATCAAGAACAATAAAATCTACGGGCACATAATTCCTATTTGCAACAATAAGAACATCATTAATCCTTCCCATAGGTTTCTTAATAGTGGAATCCGCAAGGTGCAAGTTTAAAGAGCAATCATCAAAATCACGGAAATGTAGCACATCACATAAAGCTTTTGGAATCGTGGAAACACTAGCACCCAAATCACACAAAGCATAGCATTCATGATCTTTAATTTTAATTTTAATAGTAGGTTCCCACTCATCGTAACTAAGGTGGCTTGCTTATCAGAAATTTGGGCTATAGATTTTTCAAGACAAGCAATCTGAGAATTCAAACCATAAAATTCCTTAGACATATCATCAAGTTCTTTATTCATGTACTCCATAAAGCTTTTTTGTTCTTTAAGCTCGTTTCTAAAGAAATTATTATGCTCAAATTGTAAAGTCATAAAGCTTCTAATGTTGATTTCGATCTCTTCCATCCTTCTAAGATGAAGATCAGAGTTCTTAGGCAAAGCCATAAGGGCAAACAGGCACGCAAGACACAAGCGAAAAAGAGGCGAACGGAAAAGAGAGGGCGAATAAAATTGCAAGGGTGGAGTGGGGGAGAGGGAAACGAGAGGCAAATGGCAACAAATGTAATGCGAGGGAGATGAGTTTGTGATGTGTACTTGGTATGTCTTGCCTTGAGCGAAGACCTCCCCGGCAACGACGCTAGAAATCGTTCTTGCTACCTCTTGAGCACTGCGTTGGTTTTCCCTTGAAGAGGAAAGGGTGATGCAGCAAAGTAGCCTAAGTATTTCCCTCAGTTTTTGAGAACCATGGTATCAATCCAGTAGGAGGCTCCTCACAAGTCCCTCGCACCTACACAAACAAACAAGATCCTCACAACCAACACGATAAAGGGGTTGTCAATCCCTTCACGATAACTTGCGAAAGTGAGATATGATAGAGATAATAAGATAAGATATTTTTGTTATTTTTATGATATAGATTGAATAGTAAAGATGCAAATAAAAGTAGATCAGAAACTTGTATGATAAAAGATAGACCCGGGGGCCTTAGGTTTCACTAGTGGTTTCTCTCAAGATAGCATAAGTATTACGGTGGGTGAACAAATTACTGTCAAGCAATTGATAGAAAAGTGCATAGTTATGAGAATATCTAGGAATGATCATGTATATAGGCATCACGTCCGCGACAAGAAGACCGACTCCTGCCTGCATCTACTACTATTACTCCACACATCGACCGACTCCTGCCTGCATCTAGAGTATTAAGTTCATGAGAATAGAGTAACGCATTAAGAAGGATGACATGATGTAGAGGGATAAACTCAAGCAATATGATATAAACCCCATCTTTTTATCCTCGATGGCAACAATACAATATGTGCCTTGCTTCCCCTGCGGTCACTGGGAAAGGACACCACAAGATTGAACCCAAAGCTAAGCACTTCTCCCGTTGCAAGAAAGATCAATCTAGTAGGCCAAACCAAACTGATAATTCGAAGAGACTTGCAAAGATAACCAATCATACATAAAAAAAATCAGAGGAGATTCAAATATTTCTCATAGATAAACTTGATCATAAACCGACAATTCATCGGATCTCGACAAACACACCACAAAAAGAGTTTCATCGAATAGATCTCTAAGAAGATCAAGGAGAACTTTGTATTGAGATTCAAAGAGAGAGAAGAAGGCATCTAGCTAATAACTATGGACCCGAAGGTCTGTGGTAAAATACTCACAACTCATCGGAGAGGCTATGGTGTTGATGTAGAAGCCCTCCATGGTCGATTCCCCCTCTGACGGAGCCCCAACGAAGGCTCCAAGATGGGATCTCACGAATACAGAAGGTTGCGGTGGTGGAAATAATTTTCCGTGGTGCCTCTGGATGTTTTCAGGGTATGGAGGTATATATAGGCGAAGGAGGTAGGTCAGGGGAGCCACGAGGGGCCCATGAGGGTGGGGGCGCGCCCACCCCATAGGGCGCGCCCTCCTGCCTTGTGGCTGCCTCGGCTGCTTCTTGACGTCCACTCCAAGTCTCCTGGATTGCGTTTGTTCCAAAATGATCGCTCCCAAAGGTTTCATTCCGTTTGGACTCTGTTTGATATTCCTTTTCTTCAAAACACTGAAATAGGCACAAAAAAAAAGCAATTCGGGATCGGCCTTTGGTTAGTAGGTTAGTCCCAAAAATGATATAAAAGTGTAAAGTAAAGCCCATAAACATCCAAAGCGGGTAATATAATAGCATGGAACAACAAAAAATTATAGATACGTTGGAGACGTATCATCGAGCTCCTCCCCTCAGTTCGGAAGAGGAGGGGTCTTTCGCGACAGCACCTCCCCAACCTCTTTGAGGATTGGAGGAGGTGCGAAACGTGAGCCACTGTCTACTAGTTTAGCGGGCAGGGATGTCCCCTTCGAGGTCTCCTCGGCGGGGTGGCCAAACGGAGGCTACACCAACAAAAGAAACAATCAATCTTCGTTCTAACAGGGACTGCTGAAAGATAAAGCAATTGAAAATGTCGCGATATGCACCTGGTCGCATGGGGCTTGACCCTGGGTCTCCTCTCCGGAACCTTTTTGGACACTTCAGACTCCTTGTTGGAGTTGGAGTTGTCTGACAGGACCAACTTAGGCCGGCACCGTATCTTCTGGGCCGGAGAAGGTTGAACCTCCTCGACGTCACTGGACGCCGCTCTCTTCTTAGACTGCGAGGAGGCGCTTTCCTCCTCGTCCCCTTCCTGTATGGATAGGGCCGCAGTGTCTCTGGACCGACCTCCAGGACAAGCTCTGTGATGGAGGCCCTCCCTTGCCTCCGGTACCTCCGTATTCTTGCCCTTCTTGTCAGGCGCCACAAAAGGCACCACGACCAACAACTTCTCTAGCTGTTCGAATCGGGGCCCTTCTGGTAGCGGCGCTGGGCAGCTGATCTTCTTGGCCTTGGCGAGCCAGCCCTGCAGAATCCACATAAAGAAGTTCAGATCAAATTGTATGGTGTTAATATTCTGACTCATGTTAAGACAAATTCCACTCACCTTCTTCGGAGGGGTCGCGGCGTCGAGGCCGATGTCCTCCCCCTCGACCGGCCAGTCCTTCTACGGCTTAAATTGCAAACCCACACCTTCTTGTGGGTCGTGCCAAAGAGGTGTTGCACGGTGGCTGGATCTTTGGGGTCATACTCCCACATTGGGTTGGCCCTCTCCTAGCAAGGGAGGAGTCAGTGATGGAGCATGATTTGAATCACATTGACTAGCACTACAAAAAAAATACACTTCCGTGATGATATGTGTTTGTCACAGTAGGTCGTGTTTTTTGTCATGCATGTACATCCATGACAAATTTATGACAGAATCAAGATAGTCATACCTGTGCTGTCATAAAAGTGTTCCATGACATTATCAAAATTATCATCACGGAAGTGTCCACTTCCAAGACGATAAATCACGCGTCACAGAAGTGCTTTCGTCAAGGGTGACCGACACGTGGCATCCATCATAACGGAACTTCGTTAAGCTATCAGGTCGGGTTTTGGATCACAGCCCCGACCAATGGGGATTTTCCACGTGTAAAATCATCATTGGTTGGAGGAAACACGTGTCGGCTCACCGTTGGGACAGATGTCCTCCGCTCATTGGACCGAAGGCGCCTATGATACGGCGAAACGTGGCACGGCCCAACAGAGGCCCATTCCTGTGAAAAGGGTGGCCCGTTTGACTTGGTCAAAAGGTGGCGGGCCGGCCCACGGAAAGCGTGTTAACGGCCTGTCCCCATGTAGCCCATTTACAGCCCGCTAACCCAGGGCCCGTTATGCCCTATCCGAATTAGGCCCAGTAGCATCATCTGGGCTGTCCAATATGATTCAGCCCGTTTTAACTTCCGACCCATGTGTGGCCCATGACTTCTTTCGGCCGATATGAGGACCTTTGTAACTCTTGGCCCATTAACGGCCCGTGGTGAAACTGGCCCGTACTGAACAGTGTATCACTTTATACCCATTAACGGCCCGTTATTCCATTGGTCCGTTTCCAGCCCAAGTTATCTTTGGGCCTTCTCAGGGCCCATTGATTCTTGGGCTCATTTGCAGCATTCGGTTACATACGGCCCGTTACTGTCATTTTCTGCTTGTGGGCCAAATTCAGCCCGTCGTTACAGTCGGCCCGTTTGCAGACCATTAATACGTTGGGCCGTTTTCATGTCAAAAGAAACCCGTTGGGCTGTTTTCATAGAGTTATCAAATTAGGCCTATTAATGGCCCATTATGGTCCACAAATAGTACGGCCCATGATTGGTGAAATGATGATACGCCCCGTAGAAGGCCCATGGATCCTACTGCCCGTATGAGGACATGGATAGTACGGCCCGTAGAAGGCCCATGGATCGTACGGCCCGTAGAAGGCCCATGGACCCTACGGCCCGTAGAAGGCCCATTGATCCCTAAGGCCCGTATAGAAGGCCGATGGATCCTACGGCCCGTATAGAAGGCCAATGGTCCTACGTCCGAACGAAGGCCCATGGATCATACGGCCTGCAGGAGGCCCATGGTTACAATAGTCCGTGTGTTGCCATGATTAATTTGGCCTAGTTACCAAAAATAGGCTATTGTGGCCACTAGAAAAACATGGAAAAAGAACTGCAGTGACTACAAGCAAATAACTAAAGAAGACAATAAGGAAATAAATAAGCAAGCAATTAAGGCTAGCCTATTACCGCTATTACACATATTACATCCACTGGGCATCAAAGTTCGCCACTAGTGCAAATATAGGGAACAAAGCAGCATATTACATACACTGGCCGTCAAAATTGGCCACCAGTGCAAATAAACGCGGCAGCAAAACAAGAGCATAAATGAAACAACTTCAGAAGAGCTCAAGAAACGTTATCCTTGGTATCCACCATGCTGGCAATAAGCTTAGCAAGGTGATTAGCTTTGTCCTGTTTGGCGCTAAAATCCTACAACGCTTGTTGTTGCACCAGAAAGTATGCATCTGAATGCTCCAGGGACTTCCGCAGTCCTTCTGCTTCTTGTCGCAGCACAACTGATCGATGTCTTTCAGCTTGTAGTTGAGACTCAAGAAACCTAACTGATTCAGACAGTGAGTTTGAATAGCTTGTGCAAGCGGTAGTGTCCAGTAACTCGATCACTAAACCAAGACAGGACTTTGTGGTTGTCTCGCTGTCTTCAAGATAGTCTTCCTTAGCTGTTTTATCAGCTTTGTTGGAGACCAACAAGGATGTGTCACTATCTTGAACCTTATCTGCATTACTTCCCTTACCATTGCTTAATAAGGCACTCTTCCCCAATATTCTGTCAGCATTCTAAAAGAAGAAACAAGCAGACACATAACAAGTTTAGCATGTACTAGTATATGAAACTCATTTCGGTGAACCAGTTCATTAGTAAGGTGGACAGGATTAAACTACCAAGTCTTCTATTTCCAAGTACTAGTACATAATAAAAGCATCAAACAAACATATATCTATGTCCTATGGTCACTGCATTGTCTTGCCAAATCAAAATAGAGACACGGTTCAAATCATATCACTTCAAGACAAAGCAGCAGTGAAAGAATACAAAGCGTGGGAAACTACACGGCACAACAAGATTTCAGATGGGTTCCACGGGTCTACATGTACAACAACACTATTGGCTCTGTTGTGATGCTAGTAATGTGCATGATATGAAAGTCAACTGTATACACAATTGAAATTGAAATCAAAAGAGCTATTGATAAGAGCAAACATGTTAAAGAAACATGCGTGAACATACCTGTTGTGCCATTGGAGTTTCGATTGGATCCTTCAATTTAAAAATAAGTTTGTATCCGTAAATACAGTGATACAAGAGCAAAGCAATCATAGTTAAAAAAGGCACGCCTAAGCGAGCGCTTAAGTGCGCCTAGGCTCTAGGCGTTGGCAAAATGCATTGTGCATAACTACGCTTAATCTGTGCATAACTGCGCATAAGCATGCGCTTTGGTCAGTAAAGCGCAAGGCGGTGGCAAAACGCACAATTAATGCCTAGCACTTTTTTGAACTATGATAGCAATGGAATCTTAAATTAGAACAATTGTTCTTCAGGTTTAGGCACTTGTTCTACATGAACAGAGTACAGTAAGACGCAAGAATATAATACTTAAAAATAGAAAATGAGCTCACAGACCTTACCACATTCTTGGTTCGGGACCAGTACAAAACAAGGCGTTCCCAGTCATCGTTCAGTAAATGTGTCCCAGAAGAACGTAAGGGAATTTGATGAGTTTCTTTGCCGGTGAAGTACGTTTTCTTCACGTAATTCCGATACTGCCACTAAGCATTCTTGAAGATAGCAGATGTATTAGCATAGGTTACCTCATCCCGAGTTTCCAAATCGGTCCTTCTCTATAGAGAAAAATGGCAAAATTTGCTGTATTATAACCATCATGGAGGTAGGATGTATGGGACGAAGCAAAGTAATTGCCATGAATAACATTACTTACACATAACTCCTGGACAAACACCTGCAACTGGCATTTTCCTTCATCTTCAGTATAATATTTCCAATATGGGAAGATACACACATACGATTTAACAACATCAAATGCGATAGATGCTAAACTACGATTGGCTGGTTGTGCTTCCTCCACAGGAATAGGCGTACTAACTGGTGGAGTTGGGGTTCGTCGTGATAGTACTGGCCCTTTAGGCACTGGAGCTGCCTTACTAACTGCTCTTGTTTGGGAGCTCTGTGGTGGAGATGGTGCTGTGTCAACAGGAACTGGGTTACTATCGGCTGGGGTTGGGGTTAGATTGGGTGAAGCTGGTTCTCTGTCCATCGCAGTAGGGGTACAATCTGCGAGAGTTTGGGTTATATGTGGTAGGGCTGGTTCTTGTGCATGTACAACCGGGGTGCTATCTCCACCAAGAGGTAGCACTGTTTTATTTGAAGACCATGTTTGATACTGGCATCACCCGCTCTAATTCAAATGGCTGATAAACAGGAAACATAGTTGAATGTACATACATTGTATGAGAGACAGATGCAATAGATAGTGTGGAAAAAAGAGGACATGAAATAGTTGACATGTATATTATTTAACTAAAATGGATAGCATGACATAATTTCCCATATATGATGTCTATCTAAACTGGATAGCATATCATAACATAATTCAAAGATATGATGAATAACTAAACAGGATCGCATGACATAATTCACCTACATGTTATCTAAGTAATTAGGATCACATCATTTAATTCACATATTTGATTTATATGCTAAACAGAGGGCATTCGATATGATGTCTGAACTAAGAACATGGTGTTGAATATTTTGTGTATGATGTCTAAACTATGCAATGCAAGACACCGTATGCATGATATGAGCAGTATAACCGTGCCAAGTTAGAGCATACACATCAGTAGGGGAATATGACTTGTCATCTATCTCTGAATCCATCTTTGAGGAGCTATCGGGACCCAACAAGAAATCTGCTTCGATAGGTAGCACTGTCTGCTCTGAAGGCCTTGTTTTCACTCCAGATTTTTCCATCTCCCACCCAAATGGCTGATTCACAGGAAGAGTAGTTTAATGTACAAACATTGTCGACAAATGGAAATGTAATGAAGAAAAGGATGGGCAAGATATCATTCAAATATATGATGCCTGGTTAAACAGGATGGCATTACACATTTCACATATATTATGGCTGGCTAAAAGACATGAGACTGCATAATTCCCATATATGATATAGAAACTAAACAGGTGGCATTACAGAACATGTCCAAACTAAGCAGATGACATATATGATGTCAAAAGTAGGCACTGCAAGGCAACATATGCATGATATGACTAACATCATCATGCCAAGGTAGAGCAAACACCTTGGGGGGTAAATAGGAGTGGTCAGCGGCATCTGAATCCGCCTCAGAACAGATATCTTCCTCTGGCTTACAATCTGGAGAGGGGTGGGGAGGGTTTGCCATTGAAACCACCATGGAGCGATGTCTGCATGACATTGTATTGCCGCGCAAAACTCTTCTCTTTTTCTCTACATGTTCAGCATGACTGTGTACAATATTTGACATGCATACGACAAAATATGGTGAGATTATGTAAGGAGAGCATGCAGAAATTTAGAGTGATGGTAACAACCAGTGGATGGATCCAAAAATAATGATAGCAGGCTGATGATTGCTTTAAATTAATAAAAAGACAGATGATGATTGCTTTACTATTTGTTTCCCACCCAAGATGAACAACATAGGCATACCCTAGGTGAACCAGATATTAGACAGACATACTATTCATTGCTGCCTCGATATGTGCCCCACAACTAATTTAGAACTCAAGTTTGAACATTAATTTGGACCTGAGTTTGGAGTCCAAGAGCTGAACAGGAAGATAAAGTAGCAGGTAAGTTTAAGCAATGCATAACATAAGCATAAACAAAAGAGTGCGACCTCTCTTGTGGACCCGTGTACTCCTCAGGTTCATCTGCTGAGTCGATGATTGTGATGCCGTTGGGGTGGGTGCCGGTGGCAGGGAAGGAGATCTGAGGCAGCGGAAGACGGTCAGGAGTCGTGATGTCTGGTTTGGTGGATGCTTCTGTCGATGGAGCAGCTCAGGTGAGGTGGACGATGTCGCGGCAGGAGCGGGACAAACCACACAAAGTTCCCTTCGACACGTACTTGTAACTGCAGTAATTCTGTAAGGGCTCATTTTGCTTGCATGATTCTTAAAACGCAGGGATAGGAAAAACACCGGAATAGGATAGGAAAATGCACATGGTAAACAGAGCATTTGTAAACACAGGATTTCTGTCAACTTGGGTGTTTGGTTTACAGGAATTGGAAGAGCAGAGGAATGCAAAGAAACATGGCCAAAATAAAGAGAAACCATATGAAAGCGTGTACAGTTAGAATGTTATTCTGGCACTAATGCACTTGGTCTTGTTTTCATGCATAGGATTTTGAAAAGTAGATCCAGGTGGATGTTTTGCTTCATTCCTTTCAACAAAATGCATGAATATTTGAATAGTAGAGTGCCATTGGACAATTCCCTATTGCTATGTTTTTCCGTTGAACCACAATAGCCCTAATGGATCGACGTGAATGTATAGTAATAAGTGATGCAACAAGTGTACAACCTCTTTGCCGTAGCCGTGTCGACCTCAGCATCATTGGGTTGGTCGCTGAAGCAGTTGACACAGAGGTGGCTGTCGGAGGTGTGGAGAAAGATCTGAGGAATCTGTAGACGGCGTCCAGTGCACTGCTCTGTTGTGATGG
Source organism: Triticum aestivum (assembly GCF_018294505.1). Taxonomy (NCBI): domain Eukaryota; kingdom Viridiplantae; phylum Streptophyta; class Magnoliopsida; order Poales; family Poaceae; genus Triticum; species Triticum aestivum. The sequence goes on from NC_057795.1 coordinate 254,526,963, forward strand.
ATCGTTCTATCGTTGGAGCAGCTCCGGTGAGCCGTAAGACGTCAAGGCTGAAGCAGCACAAGACAGACATCGTCAATCTTAAGTGGGATTCTAATAGCATCTCCAATACATGATGTAAAATGGATGTAAAATTAACATCACCAAAAACCACCTGACTACAACAGATGAGGTAAAAACTGTTGACTCTGAACTTAACTGTTGAAACTGAAATTTACTGTGGAATCTGAATGCTACTGTCGAAACTGAACACAATGGTAGCAGAGAGGCACTTGACATGTAGTTTAGGGAGGGCCTGCAGTTCATCTTCAACCTACACACCCCTGAGCTGCCTGCCACCACCGGCCGAACCGCTGGCCCCAACGCCGCCTCGCCGCCCCGAAACAACTTGCCACTGCCGCCCCGGCCAACCCTCTAGGCCCCCGCCCCCACCCTGAACCCTAAGATAGATAGTGGGGTACCTCTCCGTCGAACCCCCGTCCCCGCTGCGGGTGGTTCTTCCTTAACTCCGGCGAGCCCCCCCCCCCAACCCCTGAAAATCGACTGACCCAAAAGGCGATTCAGTCGACTGAATTGTGGCTTAATCGGAGCAGAGCAGCAGCACGAGCGAGGGGAGAGCAGCAGCAGCAGCTGGGCGAGCGAGCGATCGAGCAAGAGCCGGAGCAACAGCAGCAGCGCGAGCGAGCGAGCGAGAGCCGGAGCAGCAGTAGCAGATCCGGCTGGTATGGACGCCGCCGTCGAAGGTGCCTCGCACTGGGGGAAAGCCGCCGTGGAGATGTCGCCTGCGGCGCCGGCTTCAAGATAGCCGCTCCATGGGGGTGCAGGATGGAGCACCGTCGGTGCCGGGAGGTCGAGTTAAGGAGAAGGTGTGATGCGATGAGTGTACAACCTCTTTGGTGGCGCCGAGTAGGCCTCGGCTTCATTCGAGGAGTCGGTGAGGATGCTGTGGTTCTGGTGGAGCAGGTTAAGGCAGCGGTTTGGGGATGGAGCAGCCGCGATAGACAAGGTGATTGTCGGAGCAGCTCCTTGGAGGTGGAGGACGGAGCGGCTCAACCGGCGGGACGGCGAGATGGACGACGGATCCTCATCCAGGGAGGTGGACTAGGGACGTTGAGCTGTTGCGGTGGACGACGTCGTCGGGGAAGAGGCTCCGGCTGGGCAGCGGTGACATGGTGGATGGAGGAGGGTGGGGTTTCGCGGCTGGAGCGGAGAGGTTATGGCGGCTGGGATTTCGAATGGCGAAACGGGGGCGGTGGGAGGGGGTGAAGCATGACTTAGGGACACACTTGTCCAAAATGTAGGGTGTGTTACAAAAGTACCCCCCACTGATTTGAACTAGCGGCCCTTTCGGCTCAGGGTTAGAAGCGGGATTTCGCGTGTCGGGCTTTGGCAGCTGGAGGGAGTTTTCGCACGCGTTGTAATTTCGGGATAGCAAGGTGCGGGTTGTGAAGGCGCCAGTTTTGGGAGCACGATATCTGAATTTTCGGGATATAACAAGACGCGGGTTGAATTTTAGGGACAAGCCTAATGTGTAGTAATATTGTACTCGTACGTACCAAATCAATTCGCACTTCCCTCAACCAAAAAGAAAACGAAAAAAATAAAACTATTCACACCACACAAAGAGAGAGTCCTGCCCTGTTTTACTATACAAATGCTATTCAAAGCTACTCCCTCCTTCCATCTATATAAGTCCTAATGCGTTTTTTGATGCTAACTTTGACCAAATATTAGAGCAATGATATATGACATGCAACTTACACAAAGCACACCGTTAACTTCGTCTGTGAAAGGTTCTTTCAGTGATATTATTTTCACATTGTGCATGTCATGTACTATTAATCTTGTCAATAGTCAAAGGCGGTCTTAAAAATCTCATTACGCCCTATATGGATGGAAGGAGGGAGTATGAATCCATGTTATGTCCGATTAATTTTTTTCGCTTGCTGTATAATGCATGTAACCTACTCATACTAACATTTTTGTGCATTCCAAATGTCTATACTACCATTGCAATTCGAACTAAATTTGAATTCGTTTCTCTATTTCAATAAGAATCTACAATCATGATTGTTGCCAACTTCAACCATCATTCGTGTATTACCTTAATAAGACACCACATGATTACTATAGAGATAGATATGAACTATGTGTACTACATGAACTCGAATTCTATTTTTTGAATACACTTGATGTTGATTCCAAATAATAGTGCATTTTATGTACTAACTATATATTCATAATCTAAACCATGTTCCATAAGTACACCATGTGTATCACACAAAGTATAGTGCCCCGCACCCTACATTATGACAAGTATTTAGACCTGAGTTGCAAAAGCCACACATTAGCCCAAATTATAATCAATGTTCTACATTATGATATCTTCTTCAAGTATCCGTATCCACCTTTTTATAATGAATTATGATCTTTGTTCGTCTTTTACACCTTCACGATCCTCTAATATTTGTATCTAGCTAGCGCTAACTTTCTATCGTGCATGCACACGCCCGCCTCCCCCCCACACCCTTAGCGTCCCCTCCATCGTGCACGTTCATTATTTCTCTTTAGGTCGTCCACCACCAGTGTGTGTAGGCCCCCGGCTCCTTTTTTTTGGCACACACCGGTCGATATACCTCTCTAGCCAAGTGTGCCTACAACAAACACATATATACTTCCCCTCTTCTCTTCTCACCGTCCATGCCCCCATATGTCCAATACAATTCCATGCAGGTGCACACTCCCGCCCCTCTTTTCATTAATCACATGCTCGCACACTCCTCCCCCCTCGACATGGTAGGCCTCTGGCACCACCTCCTAGCCACACCCTCTCCCCCTGTCTGCCTCTCCAGACCTTATTTGCTTCTAACACATGCAGGCGTGTATATGAACTGATCTCCCTACATATAGCCAGGTCGACTATAATTCGTTTTCACCAAGCACCGATACACTTACCTCACTAGTTATGTCTCTCCTTTTCTCGGACACACGACGGTTGATCTTCCTATGTAGTTACGCATGCTTACCACAACCATATCTTCTCTTCTCATCATCCTTGAATACCTCCTGACCCGTCTCTCACACGCACGTGCATTGACAGACAGACATCCCCCGCCCTCTCTTATTGATATTGCACTCATACCCTCTGTTTGTCTAGCAGGCCTCTCCCACCATTCGTGAGACGCCACTCCACCACCAACCCTCCGACGCTCTACCTTTGTCTTTTTCCCAACCTTATTCCTCTGCTACACATATCCATGGTTGTCGACCGATCTCCCTCAATACATAGCTAGGTCTCTCTCCTTCCCCACACATATACTAGTCGACCGGTCTCTACCCCCCCCCCCCACACCGATAGTCGAACATTGTAGGTAGGTATCCATGCCACGGAGAAGAACTGCACCTCTGCCCTCTCAAATTCCAGTAGGCCAGCCGCCCTGTATCTTTGACGTGGGCAAACACAAATTCGATGGCACTCTTTATCGATCACGCAGCCACACACTTCATCCCTGTTTTCAATTCTATCGATATCTCACGTCCATGACTCCGTTTCACACATATTGCATATGTTACGTTTTTCTGATTGAGATATCATCAACACATTACCTCTGTTTCGCACAAACCATCTCTCTCACACCCACCCACGTACGCACCTGCACCTAAAGAAGAAGTGCACGCAGGACGCACATACTCACGTATTGTTCCCGGCCACACCCACGCGGGTACACGGTGGAGTTCGTTTCTGTACGAAAAGGTAGCCCACGTGATAATTTAACGCGTGTAGCTGTTGTTTACTCGAAGGAGGGTTGGGTACCACGCCTAGAATATAAAATGATTGTTGTGGGGAAAATGGAAAAATGGGTTTGTCTCTCGTGAGTCTCGTCACACAATCTCACACAAGGCCGCCGTGGCATCTCTCTCTCAGCGTTGGTCAATGATTCGGCCGCATCCCGTCCGCCGGCGGAAAGGGAGGATGTGCATCGTCTCTCCGTTCGACGGCGTTGAGGCAGCTCATCCCGATCTGCGGTACCCGCCGTTCTCTCTGACCAAGCTCCGGTGCGGTAGGGCCTTCGCCACTTGCTCGCTGCTGCAGTATGGGCAGATCCCGGCTGCCGGCGCCCTCCTAGTAACATCTCGACGACCCTCAGGAACAGCTTCCTCCGGCCTTGCTCCACTGCCCATCTTCCCACGTTGCTGCATGTGGATCTTCTTTAGTTGTTTGGTTAAATCGTATCTCGGCCGGCGTACTTTCCATCTTGTAATCTCGTCCTCAAACAATTTTTGATAAACCACCATGTGCTATCTTTCCCTTTTTACATGGAACATGCTTCTTTTTTGTCAGCGTATGTGTCTTCAACTTGTGTTATTGGGCAGTAATTGTTTCCTTTCGACCTTGTTTTGCAAACAGGGCTATCCATTTTCACCTCGTTGCTATTGCGACCTTTTGGTGAACTGCACAAATCACTTTTCTGAAGAGTGTTTTGTGCAGTTCCACCAAAATGTCACACGGGCAACGTTTTTACATTTCTGTGGGACTGCGGAAAGGGAGATTGGTTTTGCTATCCTCCTCATCCAACTCCGTGCCTAATCTTCTCCAACAAGAAGTTAGTCCTAAAGAGAGATCGTAGAGGTGATCGGCTTCTATTTATGTGTGTTATGTTTCATCATCTAGTTCCACTATTATTGTAATCACACTGACTGGATATCTTTGCAAACAGGGATGGTCCGCCCGATTTTAGTGGAGCTGCACAAAATGATCGGATTGTGGTGTCCTTCATACACCTCTTTTTTGGCTACAGAGCTGGGTGAAACTAGCTGCCAAGCAATGAACACTGTGCCAAGGAAATGGAGCCATGCCTACGAACACATCGATCAATTATATTTTTTTCTTTATTTGTACAACTTCTCACAACTTTGTCTTCAGTTGTGATGTGAATATTGGCACTGATCTGTGAACCATTGAGATGCATTAGCCATGGTAGTTTCATTTGTATCTGATGGAATGTTGTAACGAGATAATCTCGAGGCAAGACACATGAATCCTAAGTTGAAACCTTTGTTTTTCCTGCGGGAACCAGAGTTGAAACCTTCATAGCATCACAGTACAATTTCATCAAAATTATGCGTACATATAAACAAATCCTGAAGGATTGATAGTAATGCCAGAAACAATTCAACTTCGTTTCGCCGACATATTGGACATGCTTCATCCGGCTCCGCCTGCCATGCAGCAATATTGAGTGCACAACACAACTTCAGGGAAAGATTCACCCGGTTGTTGCGCCGCAGTAGTAATGACTAGTGAGCAGTCAAATCACAGAGCCCCACCTTCGCCACAGTAAGTTGCTGGGACGAAGCAACCATCATTTCACTGTTCCCTGAATCTGCTGGTACTCCCATATTCCCACAGTAATAAGTTGCTCGGGCGAATCAACCATCACTATATCCGCTCACGTGTGATGACCACAGGAGCTATCCATTCAGATTGCATGTTAAAAAAATAAAGGTCGATAACTAATGCGGCAAACTTCCAAAAAAAAACTAATGTGGCACCTCGGGCCAACGCGGCCAGATCGCATATTGCATGAGAAATTACACACCATGTTTCGTTGACATGTGGTCCTGTTCCAACATATCAGTGAGACGACGGCGAGTAGTAGGAGTATTTCCGAACCGACGTGTAGGCCGGGGCGCCCCTTCGTGAATCGAGGCAAACTGGCAATCGTCCACCGACTCTTCGCCTTTCCCTCTCGATTTGGAACTGCTGTCGCACGCTCTTCCTCTCCCTCCTCCATTTTCCTTCAGCCCTTCACGCTTTCTTCTGCCATTGTTCAATCATCTTCTCCATGGAGGGAACAGGACGGAAATGACCCCGTTATTCTTTCCCCGATTTGAAAGATGATGTGGTGGAGGAACTCATTGATCGGTGCGACGTCATCACCTCGGCTAGCATGGCAGGTTTGTTCAATCCCATTCTTGACTCAACTAATAACATCTTTACAAGGAACCCAAGAGTCAAGGAGCGGTTTGATCTCCCCTATCTTCTTCGCCGTAACCTTGATGACTGGCACCGTCACGACGGAGGCCTCACCCTGTGCAAGTTGATGCCGCTTGATAATGATACATATGATGTTAAGATGCCATTGCTTGAGGGCAAGGCTTGGGAAGGCACAAATGGAGATTGGGTTGTTTACATTGGGTCCAACTGCGAGTGGGAACTTGTGAATGTGTACACTCGTGACCGGGTTCCACTTCCAAAAATCTCAGCAGACTACCCAGAGGTTGAGCACACCGGTATTGTACAGACGTTCAAATACAGTCATGGTGACTGTCTTCTATGGAAGATAGCAATTTCTCGAGTTCCCACCCGCTCTTGGAATTACAACAACGATGAATTTGTTGCTATCTTCGACAAGCTTGTTGCCGTCGTTGCTGGTTTGACTCGATGGACATTGCTCAAAAATCAGTTTCTGTACACGCATGAGTACTGTGATGCAATTCAATACGAGGGCCTTGTGTTTGCTGCCACCACTCGTGGCACTGCTTTTGCATGGAATCATTATGATTTCGGTACATTTGCCTTCCACCGTAATTATAATTGTTTCATCCACATGCATGCGGGTTAGCAAGTTTCCCTTTACTAATTAACCTTCTTCTTGTGTTTCCAAGGTCCTGTGAACATTCCACCACCTATACTTGAAAATTTTTATAACCAAGGGGGAGATGACGATGGTGATAATCACGAGCATAAGGACGAGTAGCGCCCATATACTCGTTGGTGCCTGGCAACTAATTCCGATGGATCGCCTCTTCTCGTGTGTATATAGCCCACTGATGATGTTACTGCTAAGGAAGCAGGTGTAATCTCCCATGGTCGCACTCTCCGGACCTATTCCAACACCCATTGCATGGTATTCGGGCTGGATACTAGTGTGCTAGCACCAACACCTTCTCCCTGGTACAGAATTGATAGTCTTGGAGAAAACTCGCTCTTCCTTGGACAAAACTATCCGATGATGGTGAAAGGCGATCCAACTGCTGTTGACACAATGTTACTAGCACCATTTATGAGAAGCAACTGTGTCTATACCTCGGACATTAGCATGGTTCCCTACCCTAGTACTAATATAGTAGGCCGCTTCAGCCTGGATGATCAGTCATGCGTTGGTCTCGAGATCGACAATAGATGCCCCGTCCCAGAGAATCACTTGTGGTTCAAAGTAAGCGTTTCCAACGCCGAGGAATGGTTGAGTTGAAGTTCATTTCATTGTTTGTTATTTTTTGTGTGGTGAAAACTTTGTATTTATAATGTATCCTCATTGTCACTGTGGGTTGATGACCTGTTGTATGTAATAAAATGATATGCCTGTGATAAACTTACTATATTTATGAATGACTTTCGAGTTGCTTCTGTGAGTGACTGGTGCGACGTGGCAAACAAATATTTTCCGAATACATAATTGTACGTGCAATGCAACAGGTTATCGGATGAGGCCAATCAACAATAGTAGTACACTATTTGTACTAGCTTCACATGCTTCGCGCGTCGTCCCGGTGTTTTTGCTGTAGCCATATTGTACTACGTAACCAGCACCTCGAATCCTCGATACTAGTACTATATACTCTAGGAGTACGGCATGGGCCAGAACAAGCATTCACGTCCAGGAGTACGGCACACGCCACCAGCACAACATCCATCTGACACCATATTTCTTGGAGTCCATGCAAGAGCAATCTGTTCAACCTCATCGTTTCTCTAACTCAGCCATCGCGCGGCGGGCGAGGTGGGGGTTTGCCGATAGTCGGTTTCCTCAACTGCGGTCCCACTTGTAAGGCCAACTCCAACGCTCTATCAATATATGGATGTACTCTTCTTCCCAATACAAAAACTTGCATCCATCCTACTCCCTCTGTTCTACTTGTCAAAATATATATGTATCTAGACATGTTTTAGTATATAGGCACATCCATTTTTGGACAAATGGAAGTCAAGTATTTTGGAACGGAGGGAGTACACAATAAATTTTTTTAGTTAGCACAACTAGTCTAATCCGAGAGCACAACCGAAGATTTGGTTGGGTTCTTCCTCCTTTTGCCGACACGTGGGACATCCAGCATCCAGGTCGTGTCATGAAAGAAAATAGAGTGGAGCCACGAGATGTGCATCTTGGGTTAAACTGTAAATAGAATCTTACTACTCTTGAGTAACTCCAAAAGCGGCCATCAAAGATCTTTATTGGATTTGTTTTTCATCGCCAGCACGTCGTGGTGAAAGATGTGCAACTTCAGTGGGTCCTCTTGCGTTTTCACTGACATGTGGGGCCGCATGTGAGCAAACAGACGATGGGCTCCGCGCGTCCGCTGGCTGGCTGAGAAGAGAGATAGAGGAGGGCTGAGCACGGACTGCGGGAAATTTGTTCTACGTAACCAGCACCTTGATATTCGTGTGTGGCTGTTTCTAGAATAAAAAATGGAGGTAACCCTACTTTTTTTGAGGGAGGAGGTACCCCTACTTATGTTACTCCCACTACGCCTAGCCTAAGGTTAGTAGGTGACCTTGCGCTTGGCTCTTCGCCTCTTCCAGAAGTCGATGGTTCTACAGTAGTGCTTCTGGCAATCTGACACCAAATGAACTACTGCACGTCCACCGCTTGTAAGCAAAATTTTCTCCTCGTGCTGCGAGCCACCGCGCACGCGTTGGCGAGGGAGAAGGCGTAATCAAGCTTCTCATCATTCTGCGAGTTGACGGGACACATCAAAGTTATTTACTAGTAGTACATACTCTCTCCAAAAAAGGGCTGACCATGTCATTGCTACCATCCCGTGCTCCGTCGTTGAGTACGTGCACTATTCACGTGCCATTCACGTGCCATCGAGGAGAAAAAATATTGCGTAGGTGCCATCGAATTGCACGACTCGCTTACGGAAAAGGGTTTCCCCCCGCTTTTCCCCCGCATGACTCACTTACGCACTGCTTATCTGATTATCTCCATTTTCTTGCATGACACGTGCACCTTGATGCTAGATGTCTCGCGTGTTGGGAAAAGGATGAACAAAGCTCACGTAAAAGAAAAGAGTTGAAGAGCATAGATTCCCGACGACCGAGGAGGAGCAAGGAACCTCGCGGTGGAGCGTCTGCAAGGAACCTTGTGCGTTTTCCCCTGTTTTTTGCCGCCTGCCCACCTATAAACAACTAAAAGAACATGCACTTTTCGCTAACCACTAGAAACTGCACATCAGGATGCTAAGTTGAAGATGTTTTATACTCCCTCCGTTCCCAAATATAAGTCTTTTTAGATATTTCAATAAGGGACTACATACGAAACAAAATGAGTGAATCTACACTCTAAAATATGTACACAAGCCAACGCACTAACTCCATCCGATCCAACTCATGCACATACGCGCACAGCATGGAGCACACAACACACGTACACAAGACGTGCATGCACACACGCTCGGCCGCAGAATGCACGTGAACAACACATGCATGCGCACACACTCGGCTGCATGGAGGCGTGCGCCATCCGCGGCGACGTCCGATTCGTCGTGCTACGGCGAAGCTCGCACGCAACGATGCATACACAGCTCGTGCAGCACCTCTTTGCCGTCGTTGCTCAACTACTAGTCGGAGACGAAGGCGACCACAGCCTCGGCCTTAGAGCTAGCACAGATGGAAAAACACGCACGTTGCACACACACGAGCACATACGGAGTGCCCACGACATGGTGGTGGTGCGTCCCCAGTCGCCTCTACTCCTTCTATGCACGTTGTCTATCAAGGCGGCTGCATGCTAATGATGATGTGGGTGAGATCTTCTAGGACTCAGATGATGACGACGAAAATTATGAGACACAAGGTGACGTACACCGTCAAGGTCCACGGTCAAGGGGGTGCTAGCAAGTGCTTAGATGTGCTTAGAGCAAGTACAATAGAGCTGAGTCAGCGAGTTATAAGGAATAAACAGTAGTATATTTCTGCTTAGTTGGAGGAAAGAGAAGAGGAGAGAGAAGGTAAGCGGGCTCTTCGTGAAGAGCCAGCTCTAGCACGTGCTCCTAGGCCGTTTGTACATGTTAACTATAAGATGGGGTGTAGGATTATAGCCAGCAGCTGGCTATACTATTAATGCTCTTTAGATGAGGTGCTAAGTGCATTAAATGGCTTAGTAACTCAAGTGTTCAATGCATATGTGCTTAGTTTATTGGCGCCACATCATATTTTATGCCTATGTGGCAGGCTTAGCAGCTATACATGGTGGAGCACTTGGAGAGGCCAAGGCTGGTCATAGTGGGGAGTAACTTGTACTGTAACATATTAATATGTTACTCTAAACATATCTATAAACCGAAAAGGAGGGAGTAGTAACATAGACTAATGTCATATGCAGAGTATGAGAGCACATGATATTTCCCCGTCCGGACCGATCTCAAGTTGGCTTCTCACCTTCTTGGACCAACAAAAACCCCTCCCCCTCCCGCGCGCGCTTCCCTCCCGGCGCCAGCTGAGCCCGCCACTCCACATTGATGGCAAGTCAGGGCGACACGACCTCTCACTACTTCCGCCGTTGAAGCGGCACGCCGACCGAGGGCACCGCCCGCTGCACGACCGACATTTCAGACTACACAGTGGATAGTAACATTTAGAGCAAGTACTATAATTAGATAACATAAGCAGGCTATAAGGATTTAAATATACTCTCTCCGTCTAGGTGTGTAAGTCATCTTACGAAAACCAAACAATCCCAAAACACATAGGCGCAGTGCATTAACTTCTACCTCGTTTCTTGTTTCTTGACATATCAACCAATAAGAGATGAGGGTGTGCATGCTTTTAATGACCTGAGACTAGCAAACATGACATGCAGTGGTTAGTTCATTGCATGCAATACTATTAATTAGCAAATAAACATTAATGTCTCTCGTTTTCCCCTCCTCCTTGGTCACGGTGCACAGCCTAAGATGACTTACTCACCTAGACAGAGGGAGTAGTATTTGTGCTTAGTTGAAGGAGAAAGAAGAGGAGAGAGAAGAGAAGCAGATTGTAAACGTGTAGCCGGTTGTACTCCAACATACTCTACTTTGCGAGACAAAAGGTGGGGCCATTATTAATGATATTGTATTTATACTAAAGGGACTAACGGACGCCTTAATTACTCTGCTTTTTTTGAGACAAACCTTGGTGGGGCTATTATTGACTTTTTTTGAGCTATTATTGACTTGGACGTGGGGTTTGGGGGCCAAAGGCCTACTATTATACTCCGACCTGACATGCTCTACCCTAGCCGCCGCTGTTTCATATGGTTTCGCACCGTTCCGGATCTTAGCACCGCCATGCAATTCTTCTCCAGCCCTCCTTCCGGCGTGCACCGCGAGAAGGGACAAAAGTCCTCCAAACCCCGCCCTTCATGATCCTGTACGGGAGAGGGGCGATCAGGTTTTTGGGGAGCACACTCCTGTGACTGCTGCCAGCGACGACTTCCTCAACGACAGCCTTCTTCCCCGACCTCGGTAACCTCTTCATCAACGACATGAGTGACAACATCAACCACATCGGTTCTGCACCCGCTATACAGTATGTGATTCTGTCCTCCTGGTTTAGTCCGCATCATTACTTTGATGTTTGCAATTGTCGTCATGATCTATTTACTGCTGATTCAGATTGAATCTCATACTAAATTGCTCATATATTCAACAATCCAATCCAAAAACCTAATCACAGGCAATTTACTCCGAGTGGTTTTGTCGCGCTTTTGAAGCCGCCTACTTTTAAGGGGGTGCAATATAAAAGGTGGCGCACAAGAGCAGTATATTGGTTTCAGATCATGTACTACTATGACGCCACTAAGGGTAAGCCTGAGGGCGATCTTAATCCTACACAGTAGGAAGCTTTTCAGAACATGGATACCCTCTTCAAAGCCGCCCTGCTGACTGTTCTTGACGATTCCATTGTGGATTCGTATATGTTGTTTGACAGCGGCAAAGACATGTGGGTTGCGCTCGAGGCCACGTTTGGGCCCTCGGTGTTGGAAATATGCCCTAGAGGCAATAATAAAAGGATTATTATTATATTTCCTTGTTCACGATAATTGTCTTTTATTCATGCTATAATTGTATTATCCGGAAATCGTAATACACGTGTGAATACATAGACCACAATACGTCCCTAGTAAGCCTCTAGTTGACTAGCTTGTTGGTCAACGGATAGTCATGGTTTCCTGACTATGGACATTAGATGTCGTTGACAACGGGATCACATCATTAGGAGAATGATGTGATGGACAAGACCCATTCCTAAGCATAGCACAAGATCGTGTAGTTCGTTTTGCTAGAGCTTTTCCAATGTCAAGTATCTCTTCCTTAGACCATGAGATCGTGTGACTCCCGGATACCGTAGGAGTGCTTTGGGCGTACCAAACGTCACAACGTAACTGGGTGACTATAAAGGTGCACTACAGGTATCTCCGAAAGTGTCTGTTGGGTTGACACGGATCGAGACTGGGATTTGTCACTCCGTGTTACGGAGAGGTATCACTGGGCCCACTCCGTAGTGCATCATCATAATGAGCTCAAATTGACCAAGTGTCTGGTCACGGGATCATGCATTACAGTACGAGTAAAGTGACTTGCCGGTAACGAGACTAAATGAGGTATTGGGATACCGACGATCGAGTCTCGGGCAAGTAACATACCGTCTGACAAAGGGAATAGTATACGGGGTTGCTTGAACCCTCGACATCGTGGTTCATCCGATGAGATCATCGAGGAGTATGTGGGAGCCAACATGGGTATCCAGATCCCGCTGTTGGTTATTGACCGGAGAGCTGTCTCGGTCATGTCTGCATGTCTCCCGAACCCGTAGGGTCTACACACTTAAGGTTCGGTGACGCTAGGGTTGTATGAATATGAGTATGCAGCACACTGAATGTTGTTCGGAGTCCCGGATGAGATCCCGGATGTCACGAGGAGTTCCGAAATGGTCCGGAGGTAAAGAAAACTATATAGGAAGTGTTGTTTCGGCCATCGGGAAAGTTTCGGGGTCACCCGGTATTGTACCGGGACCACCGGAAGGGTCCCGGGGGTCCACCGGGTGGGGCCATCTATCCCGGATGGCCCCGTGGGCTGAAGTGGGAGGGGAACCAGCCCCTAGTGGGCTGGTGCGCCCCCCTTGGCCCCCCTGCGCCTAGGGTTGGAAACCCTAGGTGGGGGGCGCACCACTTGCCTTGGGGGGCACTCCACCCCCCTGGCCGCCGCCCCCTTGGGAGATTGCATCTCCCAGGGCTGGCGCCCCCCCTGGGGGCCTATATAAAGGAGGGAAGGGGGGAGGGCAGCCACACACAAGTCTTGGCGCCTCCCTCCCCTTGCTACACCTCGTTCTCCTCCCGCAGCAGCTTGGCGAAGCCCTGCCGGAGTTCTGCTGCATCCACCACCACGTCGTCGTGCTGCTGGATCATCATCAACCTTTCCTTCCCCCTTGCTGGATCAAGACGTAGGAGACTTCACGCTGACCGTACATGTGTTGAACGCGGAGGTGCCGTCCGTTCGGCGCTAGGATCTCCGGTGATAGGATCACGGCGACAACGACTACTTCAACCCCGTTCTTTTGAACGCTTCCGCTCGCGATCTACAAACTGGTATGTAGATGCATCTATCCATTCACTCATTGCTTAGATGAACTCATAGATGGATCTTGGTGAAACCGTAGGAAAAAATTATTTTCTGCAACGTTCCCCAACAGTGGCATCATGAGCTAGGTCTATGCGTAGTTCTCTATTGCACGAGTAAAACACAATTTTGTTGTGGGCGTAGATCTTGTCAACTTGCTTGCCGCTACTAGTCTTTTCTTGCTTCAGCGGTATTGTGGGATGAAGCGGCCCGGACCGACCTTACACGTACGCTTACGTGAGACAGGTTCCACCGACTGACATGCACTAGTTGCATAAGGTGGCTAGCGGGTGTCTGTCTCTCCTACTTTAGTTGGAGCGGATTAGATGAAAAGGGTCCTTATGAAGGGTAAATAGAAGTTGACAAAATCATGTTGTGGTTATTCGTAGGTAAGAAAACATTCTTGCTAGAACCCAATTGCAGCCACGTAAAAGATGCAACAACAATTAGAGGACATCTAACTTGTTTTTGCAGCAATTGTCATGTGATGTGATATGGCCAGAAGTTGTGATGAATGATGAATGATATATTGTGATGTATGAGATCATGTTCTTATAATAGGAATCACGACTTGCATGTCGATGAGTATGACAACCGGCAGGAGCCATAGGAGTTGTCTTTATTTTTTGTATGACCTGCGTGTCATTGAAGAATGCCATGTAAATTACTTTACTTTATTGCTAAACGCGTTAGCCTTAGAAGTAGAAGTAGTCGTTGGCGTGACAACTTCATGAAGACACAATGATGGAGATCATGATGATGGATATCATGGTGTCATGCCAGTGACGAAGATGATCATGGAGCCCCAAAGATGGAGATCGAAGGAGCTATATGATATTGGCCATATCATGTCACTACTATATAATTGCATGTGATGTTTATTATGTTTTATGCATCTTGTTTACTTAGAACGGCGGTAGTAAATAAGATGATCCCTTATAATAATTTCAAGAAAGTGTTCACCCTAACTGTGCACCGTTGCTAAAGTTCGCCGTTTCGAAGCACCACGTGATGATCGGGTGTGATAGATCCTTACGTTCACATACAACGGGTGTAAGACAGATTTACACATGCAGAACACTTAGGGTTAACTTGACGAGCCTAGCATGTACAGACATGGCCCCAGAACACAGAGACCGAAAGGTCGAACATGAGTCGTATGGAAGATACGATCAACATTTAGATGTTCACCGATGATGACTAGTCCGTCTCACATGATGATCGGACACGGCCTAGTCGACTCGGATCGTGTAACACTTAGATGACTAGAGGGATGTCTAATATGAGTGGGAGTTCATTAAATAATCTGATTAGATGAACTTAATTATCATGAACTTAGTCTAAAACTTTTGCAAAATATGTCTTGTAGATCAAATGGCCAACGCTCATGTCAACATGAACTTTAACGTGTTCCTAGAGAAAACCAAGCTGAAAGATGATGGCAACAATTATTCGGACTGGGTCCGGAACCTGAGGATCATCCTCATAGAAGCCAAGAAAGATTATGTCCTAGATGCACTGCTAGGTGTAGCACCCATCCCAGAGAACCAAGACGTTATGAACATTTGGCAATCACATGCTGATGATTACTCCCTCATTCAGTGCGGCATGCTTTACAGCTTAGAACCGGGGCTCCAAAAGTGTTTTGAGAAACACGGAGCATATGAGATGTTCGAGGAGCTGAAAATGGTTTTCCAAGCTCATGCCTGGGTCGAGAGATATGAAGTCTCCGACAAGTTCTATAGTTGTAAGATGGAGGAAAATAGTTCTATAGTTGTAAGATGGAGGAAAATAGTTCTGTAAGTGAGCACATACTCAAAATAGTTCTGTAAGTGAGCACAACCGCCTGTCCCAGCTGGAGATCAACCTCCCGGACGAGGCGGTCATTGACAGAATCCTTCAGTCACTCCCATCGAGCTACAAGAGCTTTGTGTTGAACTACAATATGCAGGGGATGGTGAAGACCATTCCTGAAGTATTTTCGATGCTGAAGTCAGCAGAGGTTGAAATCAAGAAAGAACATCAAGTGTTGATGGTCAATAAGACCACTAAGTTCAAGAAGGGAAAGGGTAAGAAGAACTTCAAGAAGGACGACAAAGATGTTGCCATGCCCGGTAAGCCAGTTGTCGGGAAGAAGTCAAAGAATGGACCCAAGCCTGAGATTGAGTGCTTTTATTGCAAAAGGAAGGGTCACTGGAAGCGGAACTGCCCCAAATACTTAGCGGACAAGAAGGCCGGCAACACTAAAGGTATATTTGATATACATGTAATTGATGTGTACCTTACCATTACTCGTAGTAACTCCTGGGTATTTGATACTGGTGCCGTTGCTCACATTTGTAACTCACAGCAGGAGCTGCGGAATAAGCGGAGACTGGCGAAGGACGAGGTGACGATGCGCGTCGGGAATGGGTCCAAGGTCGATGTGATCGCCGTCGGCACGCTACCTCTACATTTACCCACGGGATTAGTTATGAACCTCAATAATTGTTATTTAGTGCCAAGTTTGAGCATGAACATTGTATCTGGATCTCGTCTAATACGAGATGGCTACTCATTTAAATCCGAGAATAATGGTTGTTCTATTTATATGAGAGATATGTTTTATGGTCATGCCCCGATGGTCAATGGTTTATTCTTAATGAATCTCGAACGTAATATTACACATATTCATAGTGTGAATACCAAAAGATGTAAAGTTGATAACGATAGTCCCACATACTTGTGGCACTGCCGCCTTGGTCACATTGGTGTCAAGCGCATGAAGAAGCTCCATGCTGATGGACTTTTAGAGTCTCTATATTATGAATCATTTGACACATGCGAACCATGCCTCATGGGCAAAATGACCAAGACTCCGTTCTACGGAACAATGGAGCGAGCAACCAACTTATTAGAAATCATACATACTGATGTGTGTGGTCCAATGAGCGTTGAGGCTCGCGGAGGATATCATTATGTTCTCACTCTCACTGATGACTTGAGTAGATATGGGTATGTCTACTTGATGAAACACAAGTCTGAGACCTTTGAAAAGTTCAAGGAATTTCAGAATGAAGTAGAGAATCAACATGACCGAAAGATAAAATTCTTACGATTGGATCGTGGAGGAGAATATTTAAGTCACGAATTTGGTACACACTTAAGAAAATGTGGAATCGTTTCACAACTCACGCCGCCTGGAACACCTCAGCGTAACGGTGTGTCCAAACGTCGTAATCGCACTCTATTGGATATGGTGCGATCTATGATGTCTCTTACCGATTTACCGCTATCATTTTGGGGATACGCTCTAGAGACAGCTACATTCACTTTAAATAGGGCACCGTCTAAATCCGTTGAGACGACACCATATGAATTATGGTTTGGGAAGAAACCTAAGCTATCGTTTCTAAAAGTTTGGGGATGCGATGCTTGTGTCAAGAAACTTCAACCTGAAAAGCTCGAACCCATGTCGGAAAAATGTGTCTTCATAGGATACCCTAAGAAAACCATTGGGTATACCTTCTACTTAAGATCCAAGGGCAAGATCTTTGTTGCCAAGAACGGATCCTTTCTGGAAAAAGAGTTTCTCTCGAAAGGAGTAATTGGGAGGAAAGTAGAACTCGATGAAGTACTACCTCTTGAACCGGAAAGTAGTGCAGCTCAGGAAAACGTTCCTGTGGTGCCTACACTGACTGGAGAGGAAATTAATGATGATGATCAAGGTACTTCTGATCAAGTTGCTACTGAACTTCGTAGGTCCACAAGGACACGTTCCACACCAGAGTGGTATGGCAACCCTGTCCTGGAAATTATGTTGTTAGACAACGGTGAACCTTCGAACTATGAAGAAGCGATGGCGGGCCCAGATTCCAACAAATGGCTAGAAGCCATGCAATCCGAGATAGAATCCATGTATGAAACAAAGTATGGACTTTGACTGACTTGCCCAATGATCGGCGAGCGATAAAAAACAAATGGATCTTTAAGAAGAAGACGAACGCGGATGGTAATGTCACTATCTATAAAGCTCGACTTGTCGCTAAGGGTTATCGGCAAGTTCAAGGGATTGACTACGATGAGACTTTCTCTCCCGTAGCGAAGCTTAAGTCCGTCTGAATCATGTTAGCAATTGCCGCATACTATGATTATGAGATATGGCAGATGGACGTCAAAACGGCATTCCTTAACGATTATCTTAAGGAAGAGTTGTATATGATGCAGCCGGAAGGTTTTGTCGATCCTAAGAATGCTAACAAAGTGTGAAAGCTCCAGCGATCCATTTATGGGTTGGTGCAAGCATCTCGGAGTTGGAACATTCGCTTTGATGAGATGATCAAAGCGTTTGGGTTTATGCAGACTTATGGAGAAGCCTGCGTTTACAAGAAAGTGAGTGGGAGCTCTGTAGCATTTCTCATATTATATGTAGATGACATACTTTTGATGGGAAATGATATAGAATTCTTGGACAGCATTAAGGCCTACTTGAATAAGTGTTTTTCAATGAAGGACCTTGGAGAAGCTGCTTACATATTAGGCATCAAGATCTATAGGGATAGATCGAGACGCCTCATAGGTCTTTCGCAAAGCACATACCTTGATAAGATTTTG
Source organism: Triticum aestivum (assembly GCF_018294505.1). Classification (NCBI taxonomy): domain Eukaryota; kingdom Viridiplantae; phylum Streptophyta; class Magnoliopsida; order Poales; family Poaceae; genus Triticum; species Triticum aestivum. The sequence continues at coordinate 254,545,215 of NC_057795.1, forward strand.
AAGAAGTTCAAAATGGATCAGTCCAAGAAAGGGTTCTTGCCTGTACTGCAAGCTGTGAGATTGAGCTCGGCTCAATGCCCGACCACGGCAAAAGATAAAGAAGAGATGAGCATCATCCCCTATGCCCCAGCCATAGGATCTATTATGTATGCCATGCTGTGTACCAGACCTGATGTAAACCTTGCCGTAAATTTGGTAGGTAGGTACCAAAGTAATCCCGGCAAGGAACACTGGACAGCGGTCAAGAATATCCTAAAGTACCTGAAAAGGACAAAGGACATGTTTCTCGTTTATGGAGGTGACGAAGAGCTCGTCATAAAGGGTTACGTTGATGCTAGCTTCGACACAGATCTGGATGACTCTAAGTCACAAACCGGATACGTGTATATGTTGAATGGTGGAGCAGTAAGCTGGTGCAGCTGCAAGCAGAGCGTCGTGGCGGGATCTACATGTGAAGTGGAGTACATGGCAGCCTCGGAGGCAGCACATGAAGCAATTTGGGTGAAGGAGTTCATCACCGACCTAGGAGTCATACCCAATGCGTCGGGGCCGATCAAACTCTTCTGTGACATCACTGGAGCTATTGCCCTTGCCAAGGAGCCCAGGTTTCACAAGAAGACCAGGCACATCAAGCGTCGCTTCAACTCCATCCATGAAAATGTTCAAGATGGAGACATAGATATTTGCAAAGTACATACGGATCTGAATGTCGCAGATCCGTTGACTAAACCTCTCTCGCGAGCAAAACATGATCAACACCAGAACACTATGGGTGTTCGACTCATCACAATGTAACTAGATTATTGACTCTAGTGCAAGTGGGAGACTGTTCGAAATATGCCCCAGAGGCAATAATAAAAGGATTATTATTATATTTCCTTGTTCATGATAATTGTCCTTTATTCATGCTATAAATGTATTATCTGGAAATCGTAATACACGTGTGAATACATAGGCCACAATACGTCCCTAGTAAGCCTCTAGTTGACTAGCTCGTTGGTCAACGGATAGTCATGGTTTCCTGACTATGGACATTAGATGTCGTTGACAACGGGATCACATCATTAGGAGAATGATGTGATGGACAAGACCCATTCCTAAGCATAGCACAAGATCGTGTAGTTTGTTTTGCTAGAGCTTTTCCAATGTCAAGTATCTCTTCCTTAGACCATGAGATCGTGTGACTCCCGGATACCGTAGGAGTGCTTTGGGTGTACCAAACGTCACAACATAACTGGGTGACTATAAAGGTGCACTACAGGTATCTCCGAAAGTGTCTGTTGGGTTGACACGGATCGAGACTGGGATTTGTCACTCCGTGTTACGGAGAGGTATCACTGGGCCCACTCGGTAGTGCATCATCATAATGAGCTCAAAGTGACCAAGTGTCTGGTCACGGGATCATGCATTACGGTACGAGTAAAGTGACTTTCCGGTAACGAGACTGAACGAGGTATTGGGATACCGACGATCGAGTCTCAGGCAAGTAACATACCATCTGACAAAGGGAATAGTATACAAGGTTGCTTGAACCCTCGACATCGTGGTTCATCCGATCAGATCATCGAGGAGTATGTGGGAGCCGACATGGGTATCCAGATCCCGCTGTTGGTTATTGACCGGACAGCTGTCTCGGTCATGTCTGCATGTCTCCCGAACCCGTAGGGTCAACACACTTAAGGTTCGGTGACGCTAGGGTTGTATGAATATGAGTATGTAGCAAACCGAATGTTGTTCGGAGTCCCGGATGAGATCCCGGACGTCACGAGGAGTTCTGGAATGGTCTGGAGGTAAAGAAAACTATATAGGAAGTGATGTTTCGGCCATCAGCAAAGTTTCGAGGTCACCTGGTATTGTATCGGGACCACCGGAAGGGTCCCGGGGGTCCACCGGGTGGGGCCACCTATCCCGGAGGGCCCCGTGGGCTGAAGTGGGAGGGGAACCAGCCCCTAGTGGGCTGGTGCGCCCCCCTTGCCCCCCCCCCCCTGCGCCTAGGGTTGGAAACCCTAGGTGGGGGGGGGGCGCACCACTTGCCTTGGGGGGCACTCCACCCCCCCTGGCCGCCGCTCCCTTGGGAGATTGCATCTCCCAGGGCCGGCGCCCCCCTGGGGGCCTATATAAAGGAGGGAAGGGGGAGGGCAGCCGCACCCAAGTCTTGGCGCCTCCCTCCCCTTGCTACACCTCGTCCTCCTCCCGCAGCAGCTTGGCGAAGCCCTGCCGGAGTTCTGCTGCATCCACCACCACGCCGTCGTGCTGCTGGATCATCATCAACCTTTCCTTCCCCCTTGATGGATCAAGACGGAGGAGACGTCATGCTGACCGTACGTGTGTTGAACGCGGAGGTGCCGTCCGTTCGGCGCTAGGATCTCCGGTGATAGGATCACGACGAGAACGACTACTTCAACCCCGTTCTTTTGAACGCTTCCGCTCACGATCTACAAAGTGGTATGTAGATGCATCTCTCCTTTCACTCGTTGCTTAGATGAACTCATAGATGGATCTTGGTGAAACCGTAGGAAATATTTTATTTTCTGCAACGTTCCCCAACACTCGGGCGCTGGCAACGAGTTGTACGTCATGGAGCAATTTTGTGACTACAATATGACTGATGAGCGCTCTGTTGTTCAGCAGACTCATGAGATACAGTCACTCTCTAAGGAACTTGAGTACTTTAAGTGTGTGTTGCCGGACAAATTTGTTGCTGGGACCATCATTGCCAAGCTTCCACCTTCGTGGAACGATTTTGCTACTTCTCTGAAAAACAAGAGACATGAGTTTTCTGTTTTGGATCTTATTAGCACTCTTGATTTTTAGGAGAAGGCGAGAGCAAAAGACACACGTGCTCGGGCCACCGAGGGAGCTTCTAGTGCCCACATGGTACACGAGAAGAACTTCCAGCCCAACCAGCCCCAAAACAACAAGAACAAATCTCAGGGGAAAGGCATGTTTGATGCAAAGAACAAGCCGTCACATTCTACCAACTTCAAGAAGAATTCTCATAACGGGAAGGGATACAAACCTCAATTTTGGTAGCACCGCACAAAACTTATATGGCTGCATCTACCTGCTGTCAGCTAGCCTCATGGTGCTCCAGGTATTCCTACATTCGTAACTAGGTACAATGACCACCGCAAGATGAAATTAGCTTATTCGTACGTTGACTTGCTGAATGCAGTGCGGAACGATCCTGTCATGTGTGGAGGAGCAAACAAGCAGTGCAGCCGAAGGTGGAAATCAACCAAGGACTTATGAAATTATATGTAATCTTCCTCAGGAAGGTCAGTATCCCCTTCGTCCAGATGATCGTGTTTTGTCATGCCGAGCTATTGATATGTGCTACTGTTTTGCAACACCGTTTAAGTATAGCTACTATTTTCCTATCTTTTCAGATTCAGGACAATGAATATGATATCAGGGGAACTGCACAATATGGACCCATGTTGAGTCATCTCTATTGCCTCATGTGTTTGCTGCAAATGTGTCAGCATCAATTGCAAGATGAGGTAGCTAGCTAGCTATGGAGTTGCCAACATGCTCAAAGTGCTCGCAACATTGAGAAGAAACAAGCATGCCCAGGAAATTAATGCGTGCGCAGGGAGGCCCTTTGCTCAGAGAAGCATCGACCGATTTTCTTTATTTCTACACCTTCTCACAGTTTTGTATATTGGTTATAGTATGGTGAATCATTGAGATGCATAGACATGCTGAACTTTCGTTCTTCTGAATGTTAGTTTAATGTGAGTGTGTGCATCCAGTACCGCATCCTCTAATTTGGTGGATGCACACAGAGAAAATAAATCTCCTTAATTTACTCCATAACCACCCTATTAAATAGACCTAGTAACAAACCAGGCGCATGCAGTGGCCGGCAGGCACATGCATCCTGCATGCATGGCCAGTCATGCAGCAAAGCAAAAGAAGAGAGCGGTTCTTGGGGAAAAGCGAGTAGTTAGTGCAGCGGGCCTTATAAACACGAACAACTCGATCTCCCTCTTCCGTCTTCCCACCCAATTCCCCCTCTCCTCAATCTTCCTCACTCGTCCAGAAAACCCCGCTCACCTTCTTCCTCACTCGTACAGAAAATGCCTGCTCCTCTTCTTCCACTCCTACAGAAATCCCCAGCCCTCCTTCTTCCCCACTCGCACTGCCACTAGGCTCGTCTCTGGCTACTCTGCTCAAACCCGTGAGCTCGGCGCGACGCCCACAAGGAAAATGGAGTCGGCTGGCCCCAGCGCCAAGAAGATGAGGCTCCCGCCAGCGGCAACGCCGGTTGTAGATCCCACACCCGGTAGCCCGGGGAGAAGCGGCGAGCCCCCCCCC